>NC_091465.1:55208954-55212193 GCF_027789765.1 Dendropsophus ebraccatus | reverse complement strand
GAAATTGGTCCCTTTAAGAGCGACCTGGGTCCCTTTAAGAGCTAAATGGGTCCCTTTAAGAGCAAAATGGGTCCCTTTTAGAGCGACCTGGGATCCTTTAAGAGCGAAATGGCTCACTTTAAGAGTGAAATTGGTCCCTAAAAGAGCGACCTGGGTCCCTTTAAGAGCGACCAGGGTCCCTTTAAGAGTGACCTTGTCACTTTAAGAGCAAAATTGGTCCCTTAAAAAGCGACCAGGGTCCCTTTAAGAGATAAATGGGTCCCTTTAGAAGCGACCTGGGTCCATTTAGGAGCGACCAAAGTCCATTTAAGAGCGACCTGGATCCCCTTAAGAGCGACCTGGGTCCCTTTAAAAGCTACCTGGGTCCCTTTAAGAGCGACCTTGTCCCTTTAAGAGCGAAATGGGTCCCTTAAAGAGCGACCTGGGTCCCTTTAAGTGAGAAATAGGTCCTTTTAAGAGCGAAATGGGTCCCATTAAGAATAACCTGGGTCCCTTTAAGAGCGACCTGGGTCCCTCTAAGAGCGACCTTGTCACTTTCAGATAAAAATTGGTCCCTTTAAGAGCGACCTGGGTCCCTTTAAGAGCGAAATGGGTCCCTTTAAGAGCAAAATGGGTCCCTTTTAGAGCGACCTGGGATCCTTTAAGAGCGAAATGGCTCACTTTAAGAGTGAAATTGGTCCCTAAAAGAGCGACCTGGGTCCCTTTAAGAACGACCTGGGTCCCTTTAAGAGTGACCTTGTCACTTTAAGAACAAAATTTGTCCCTTAAAAAGCGACCTGGGTCCCTTTAAGAGATAAATGGGTCCC
This sequence comes from Dendropsophus ebraccatus, assembly GCF_027789765.1. NCBI lineage: Eukaryota > Metazoa > Chordata > Amphibia > Anura > Hylidae > Dendropsophus > Dendropsophus ebraccatus. Next base: position 55,211,387 of record NC_091465.1, on the reverse strand, counting down.
TTTAGGAGCGACCTGGGTCCATTTCGGAGCGACCTGGGTCCCTTTAAGAGCGACCTAGGTCCCTTTAAGAGCGACCAGGGTCCCTTTAAGAGCGACCTGGATCCCCTTAAGAGCGACCTGGGTCCCTTTAAAAGCTACCTGGGTCCCTTTAAGAGCGACCTTGTCCCTTTAAGAGCGAAATGGGTCCCTTAAAGAGCGACCTGGGTCCCTTTAAGAGAGAAATGGGTCCTTTTAAGAGCGAAATGGGTCCCATTAAGAATGACCTGGGTCCCTTTAAGAGCGACCTGGGTCCCTCTAAGAGCGACCTTGTCACTTTCAGATAAAAATTGGTCCCTTTAAGAGCGACCTGGATACCTTGAAGAGCGACCTGGGTCCCTTTAAGAGCGAAATGGGTGCTTTAAGAGCGACCTAGGTCCCTTTAAGAGCAAAATGGGTCCCTTAAAGAGCTAAATGGGTCCCATTAAGAGCGACCTGGGTCCCTTTAAGAGCGAATCTGGGTCCCTTTAAAACGAACATATGTTCCTTTAAGAGTGAAATGGGTCCCTTTAAGAGTGATATGCGTCCCTTTAAGAGCGACCTGGGTCCCTTTAAGAGCGAAACTGGGTCCCTTTAAGAGCGAAATGGTTCCCGTTAAGAGCGACCTGGGTCCCTCTAAGAGCGACCTTGTCACTTTAGGAGCAAAATTGGTCCCTTTAAGAGCAACCTGGTTACCTTTAAGAGCGACCTGGGTCCCTTTAAGAGCGTAATGGGTCCCTTTAAGAGAGAAATGGGTGCCTTTAAGAGCGACCTGGGTCCCTTTAAGAGCGAAATGGGTCCCTTTAAGAGCGAAATGGGTCCCTTCAAGAGCAAAATGAGTCCCTTTTAAGAGCGGAATGGGTCACTTTAAGAGTGAAATTGGTCCCTTAAAGAGCGACCTGGGTCCCTTTAGGAGCGACCTGGGTCCCTCTAAGAGCGACCTTGTCACTTTCAGAGCAAAATTGGACCCTTTAAGAGCGACCTGGATACCTCTAAGAGCGACTTGGTTACCTTTAAGACCGACCTGGGTCCCTTTAAGAGCAAAATGGGTCCCTTTAAGAGCGAAACGGGTGCTTTAAGAGCAACCTGGGTCCCTTTAAGAGCGAATGGGTGCCTTAAAGAGCTAAATGGGTCCCGTTAAGAGCGACCTGGGTCCCATTAAGAGCGATCTGGGTCCCTTTAAGAACGAAATATGTTAAGAGCGATCTGGGTCCCTTTAAGAACGAAATGGGTGCTTTAAGAAACACCTGGGTCCCTTTAAGAGCGAAATAGGTCCCTTTAAGAGTGAAATTGGTCCCTTTTACAGCGACCTGGGTCCCTTTAAGAGCAAACTGGGTCCCTTTAAGAGCGAAATGGTTCCCGTTAAGGGCTACCTGGGTCCCTCTAAGAGCGACCTTGTCACTTTAAGAGCAAAATTGGTCCCTTTAAGAGCGACCTGCTTACCTTTAAGAGCGACCTGGTTACCATTAAGAGCGAAATGGGTCCCTTTAAGAGCGACCTGGGTCCCTTTAAGAGCGACCTGGGTCCCTTTAAGAGCAACCTTAATCCCTTTAAGAGCGACCTGGGTCCCTTTAAGAGCGACCTGGGTCCCTTTAAGAGCGAGCTGGGTCCCTTTAAGAGCAACCTGGGTCCCTCTAAGAGCGACCTTGTCCCTTTAAGAGCAAAATTGGTCCCTTTAAGAGCGACCTGGTTACCTTTATGAGCGACCTGGTTGCCTTTAAGAGCAACCTGGTTACCATTAAGAGCGAAATGGGTCCCTTTAAGAGCGACCTGGGTCCCTTTAAGAGCGACTTGGGTCCCTTTAAGAGCAACCTTAATCCCTTTAGGAGCGACCTGGGTCCCTTTAAGAGCGACCTGGGTCCCTTTAAGAGCGACCTGGGTCCCTTTAAGAGCAACCTGGGTCCCTCTAAGAGCGACCTTGTCCCTTTAAGAGCAAAATTGGTCCCTTTAAGAGCGACCTGGTTACCTTTATGAGCGACCTGGTTGCCTTTAAGAGCAACCTGGGTCCCTTTAAAGGGACAGTGTCACATTTTTGATAATTTTTTAATGAAAAGTAATAAGTATAAATACGTCTGTTGTTTTTTTTTTTTTTTTTTTATGTTGTGTTTCAGTATTTTTTTCTAAAATGTATTGCTGCACAGGGGGCTGCCATGTTTATAGTGTCTGTGTGTGACGTCATTTCACGACACACACACAGACACTATACGGCACCTCCACATCATTGAAGTGAACCGACGGAGTCCGTCTGGTTCACTTTACTGGAGGCTCCGTCACTGTGTACTGCGCATGCGCATAGACATGCGCAGTACACAGCTACAGTACATGGGGCGGGTGGCGGCGCCATTTTCTTGAGGTCCCAGCCCGAGAACCAGGGAGGAGAGAGAGACCGCACAGTGAGTGGACAGGAGAACTGTGTGC
>NC_091465.1:55198954-55203954 GCF_027789765.1 Dendropsophus ebraccatus | reverse complement strand
GGTCCCTTTAAGAGATAAATGGGTCCCTTTAGGAGCGACCTGGGTCCATTTCGGAGCGACCTGGGTCCCTTTAAGAGCAACCAGGGTCCCTTTAAGAGCGACCTGGATCCCCTTAAGAGCGACCTGGGTCCCTTTAAAAGCTACCTGGGTCCCTTTAAGAGCGACCTTGTCCCTTTAAGAGCGAAATGGGTCCCTTAAAGAGCGACCTGGGTCCCTTTAAGAGAGAAATGGGTCCTTTTAAGAGCGAAATGGGTCCCATTAAGAATGACCTGGGTCCCTTTAAGAGCGACCTGGGTCCCTCTAAGAGCGACCTTGTCACTTTCAGATAAAAATTGGTCCCTTTAAGAGCGACCTGGGTTCCTTTAAGAGCGAAATGGGTGCTTTAAGAGCGACCTAGGTCCCTTTAAGAGCAAAATGGGTCCCTTAAAGAGCTAAATGGGTCCCATTAAGAGCGACCTGGGTCCCTTTAAGAGCGATCTGGGTCCCTTTAACAACGAAATATGTTCCTTTAAGAGTGAAATGGGTCCCTTTAAGAGTGATATGGGTCCCTTTAAGAGCGACCTGGGTCCCTTTAAGAGCAAACTGGGTCCCTTTAAGAGCGAAATGGTTCCCGTTAAGAGCGACCTAGGTCCCTCTAAGAGCGACCTTGTCACTTTAGGAGCAAAATTGGTCCCTTTAAGAGCAACCTGGTTACCTTTAAGAGCGACCTGGGTCCCTTTAAGAGCGTAATGGGTCCCTTTAAGAGAGAAATGGGTGCCTTTAAGAGCGACCTGGGTCCCTTTAAGAGCGAAATGGGTCCCTTTAAGAGCGAAATGGGTCCCTTCAAGAGCAAAATGAGTCCCTTTTAAGAGCGAAATGGGTCACTTTAAGAGTGAAATTGGTCCCTTAAAGAGCGACCTGGGTCCCTTTAGGAGCGACCTGGGTCCCTCTAAGAGCGACCTTGTAACTTTCAGAGCAAAATTGGACCCTTTAAGAGCGACCTGGATACCACTAAGAGCGACTTGGTTACCTTTAAGACCGACCTGGGTCCCTTTAAGAGCAAAATGGGTCCCTTTAAGAGCGAAACGGGTGCTTTAAGAGCGACCTGGGTCCCTTTAAGAGCGAAATGGGTGCCTTAAAGAGCTAAATGGGTCCCGTTAAGAGCGACCTGGGTCCCTTTAAGAGCGATCTGGGTCCCTTTAAGAACGAAATATGTTAAGAGCGATCTGGGTCCCTTTAAGAACGAAATGGGTGCTTTAAGAAACACCTGGGTCCCTTTAAGAGCAAAAAAGGTCCCTTTAAGAGTGAAATTGGTCCCTTTTAGAGCGACCTGGGTCCCTTTAAGAGCAAACTGGGTCCCTTTAAGAGCGAAATGGTTCCCGTTAAGGGCTACCTGGGTCCCTCTAAGAGCGACCTTGTCGCTTTAAGAGCAAAATTGGTCCCTTTAAGAGCGACCTGCTTACCTTTAAGAGCGACCTGGTTACCTTTAAGAGCGAAATGGGTCCCTTTAAGAGCGACCTGGGTCCCTTTAAGAGCGACCCGGGTCCCTTTAAGAGCAACCTAGGTCCCTTTAAGAGTGAAATTGGTCCCTTTAAGAGCGACCTGGGTCCCTTTAAGAGCTAAATGGGTCCCTTTAAGAGCAAAATGGGTCCCTTTTAGAGCGACCTGGGATCCTTTAAGAGCGAAATGGCTCACTTTAAGAGTGAAATTGGTCCCTAAAAGAGCGACCTGGGTCCCTTTAAGAGCGACCTGGGTCCCTTTAAGAGTGACCTTGTCACTTTAAGAGCAAAATTGGTCCCTTAAAAAGCGACCTGGGTCCCTTTAAGAGATAAATGGGTCCCTTTAGGAGCGACCTGGGTCCATTTAGGAGCGACCAAAGTCCATTTAAGAGCGACCTGGATCCCCTTAAGAGCGACCTGGGTCCCTTTAAAAGCTACCTGGGTCCCTTTAAGAGCGACCTTGTCCCTTTAAGAGCGAAATGGGTCCCTTAAAGAGTGACCTGGGTCCCTTTAAGTGAGAAATGGGTCCTTTTAAGAGCGAAATGGGTCCCATTAAGAATAACCTGGGTCCCTTTAAGAGCGACCTGGGTCCCTCTAAGAGCGACCTTGTCACTTTCAGATAAAAATTGGTCCCTTTAAGAGCGACCTCGGTCCCTTTAAGAGCGAAATGGGTCCCTTTAAGAGCAAAATGGGTCCCTTTTAGAGCGACCTGGGATCCTTTAAGAGCGAAATGGCTCACTTTAAGAGTGAAATTGGTCCCTAAAAGAGCGACCTGGGTCCCTTTAAGAACGACCTGGGTCCCTTTAAGAGTGACCTTGTCACTTTAAGAGCAAAATTGGTCCCTTAAAAAGCGACCTGGGTCCCTTTAAGAGATAAATGGGTCCCTTTAGGAGTGACCTGGGTCCATTTCGGAGCGACCTGGGTCCCTTTAAGAGCGACCTAGGTCCCTTTAAGAGCGACCAGGGTCCCTTTAAGAGCGACCTGGATCCCCTTAAGAGCGACCTGGGTCCCTTTAAAAGCTACCTGGGTCCCCTTAAGAGCGACCTTGTCCCTTTAAGAGCGAAATGGGTCCCTTAAAGAGCGACCTGGGTCCCTTTAAGAGAGGAATGGGTCCTTTTAAGAGCGAAATGGGTCCCTTTAAGAGCGACCTGGGTCCCTCTAAGAGAGACCTTGTCACTTTCAGATAAAAATTGGTCCCTTTAAGAGCGACCTGGATACCTTGAAGAGCGACCTGGGTCCCTTTAAGAGCGAAATGGGTGCTTTAAGAGCGACCTAGGTCCCTTTAAGAGCAAAATGGGTCCCTTAAAGAGCTAAATGGGTCCCATTAAGAGCGACCTGGGTCCCTTTAAGAGCGATCTGGGTCCCTTTAACAACGAAATATGTTCCTTTAAGAGTGAAATGGGTCCCTTTAAGAGTGATATGGGTCCCTTTAAGAGCGACCTGGGTCCCTTTAAGAGCAAACTGGGTCCCTTTAAGAGCGAAATGGTTCCCGTTAAGAGCGACCTAGGTCCCTCTAAGAGCGACCTTGTCACTTTAGGAGCAAAATTGGTCCCTTTAAGAGCAACCTGGTTACCTTTAAGAGCGACCTGGGTCCCTTTAAGAGCGTAATGGGTCCCTTTAAGAGAGAAATGGGTGCCTTTAAGAGCGACCTGGGTCCCTTTAAGAGCGAAATGGGTCCCTTTAAGAGCGAAATGGGTCCCTTCAAGAGCAAAATGAGTCCCTTTTAAGAGCGAAATGGGTCACTTTAAGAGTGAAATTGGTCCCTTAAAGAGCGACCTGGGTCCCTTTAGGAGCGACCTGGGTCCCTCTAAGTGCGACCTTGTCACTTTCAGAGCAAAATTGGACCCTTTAAGAGCGACATGGATACCTCTAAGAGCGACTTGGTTACCTTTAAGACCGACCTGGGTCCCTTTAAGAGCAAAATGGGTCCCTTTAAGAGCGAAACGGGTGCTTTAAGAGCGACCTGGGTCCCTTTAAGAGCGAAATGGGTGCCTTAAAGAGCGAAATGGGTCCCGTTAAGAGCGACCTGGGTCCCTTTAAGAGCGATCTGGGTCCTTTTAAGAACGAAATATGTTAAGAGCGATCTGGGTCCCTTTAAGAACGAAATGGGTGCTTTAAGAAACACCTGGGTCCCTTTAAGAGCGAAATAGGTCCCTTTAAGAGTGAAATTGGTCCCTTTTAGAGCGACCTGGGTCCCTTTAAGAGCAAACTGGGTCCCTTTAAGAGCGAAATGGTTCCCGTTAAGGGCTACCTGGGTCCCTCTAAGAGCGACCTTGTCACTTTAAGAGCAAAATTGGTCCCTTTAAGAGCGACCTGCTTACCTTTAAGAGCGACCTGGTTACCATTAAGAGCGAAATGGGTCCCTTTAAGAGCGACCTGGGTCCCTTTAAGAGCGACCTGGGTCCCTTTAAGAGCAACCTTAATCCCTTTAAGAGCGACCTGGGTCCCTTTAAGAGCAACCTGGGTCCCTCTAAGAGAAACCTTGTCCCTTTAAGAGCAAAATTGGTCCCTTTAAGAGCGACCTGGTTACCTTTATGAGCGACCTGGTTGCCTTTAAGAGCAACCTGGGTCCCTTTAAAGGGACAGTGTCACATTTTTGATAATTTTTTAATGAAAAGTAATAAGTATAAATAAGTCTGTTGGATGTTTTTTTTTTTTTTATGTTGTGTTTCAGTATTTTTTTCTAAAATGTATTGCTGCACAGGGGGCTGCCATGTTTATAGTGTCTGTGTGTGACGTCATTTCACGACACACACACAGACACTATACGGCACCTCCACATCATTGAAGTGAACCGACGGAGTCCGTCTGGTTCACTTCACTGGAGGCTCCGTCACTGTGTACTGCGCATGCGCATAGACATGCGCAGTACACAGCTACAGTACATGGGGCGGGTGGCGGCGCCATTTTCTTGAGGTCCCAGCCCGAGAAGCAGGGAGGAGAGAGAGACCGCACAGTGAGTGGACAGGAGAACTGTGTGCAGCTCTCTCTCCACCCCCGCCCCCCGCCGGAGGGGGAGAAATTGAATAAACTTTTGCTTTGGGTGCCGGGACATTGCTATCACCCAGCAATGTCCCGGCACCAGTCACCGCAGCTCTCTCCTTCTTTCCTCCAGCAGCAGCTCAGCAGCGTTCTGTGGGGGAACGGGCTTGGAGATGCTGCGGGGGGAAGATGGAGAGAGTAAGGCTGATGGCAGGGGGAGCAGGGCACAGCAGCGTCTGCTGCATTCTGTCCCCCCTGCGGTTGCCGGACCCGAGAGCGCCGGCATCACGATGATGATGGGGGTGACGGAGGAGGTGATAGGGCCGGATTTAGCATCGGGTGTCTAATGGGGCAGAAAAATCCTATTCAGACCTGAGAGGGATCCGGGCAGCTGTCAGTGAAGCGGGCCGGCGAGGACTGGTGGTGCGCGGGGCTCCCCCGCTCCGGGCTGTAACAGGAGTGGAATGCGGCCTGGGAGATGGGGCAGCCCCGGCGTCCAGGGCCACCAGGTGGAAACAGCGGCGGCGGCGGGCGGTGGAC
>NC_091465.1:55046454-55193954 GCF_027789765.1 Dendropsophus ebraccatus | reverse complement strand
GGTCCCTTTAAGAGCGACCTGGTTATCTTTAAGAGCGACCTGGTTACCTGTAAGAGCGAAATGGGTCCCTTTAAGAGCGACCTGGGTCCCTTTAGTAGCGACCCTAGTCCCTTTAAGAGTGACCTGGTCCCTATAAGAACGACCTGGTCCCTGTAAGAGCGACCTGGGTCCCTTTTAAGAGTGACCTGGTTACCTTTAAGAGCGACCTTTTTACCTTTAAGAGCGAAATGAGTCACTGTAAGTCCCTTTAAAAACGACCCGGGTTCCTTTAAGAGTAAAATTGGTCCCTTTAAGAGCAACCTAGGTCCCTTTAAGAGTGAAATTGGTCCCTTTAAGAGCGACCTGGGTCCCTTTAAGAGCGAAATGGGTCCCTTTAAGGGCAAAATGGGTCCCTTTTAGAGCGACCTGGGATCCTTTAAGAGCGAAATGGCTCACTTTAAGAGTGAAATTGGTCCCTAAAAGAGCGACCTGGGTCCCTTTAAGAGCGACCTGGGTCCTTTTAAGAGTGACCTTGTCACTTTAAGAGCAAAATTGGTCCCTTAAAAAGCGACCTGGGTCCCTTTAAGAGATAAATGGGTCCCTTTAGGAGCGACCTGGGTCCATTTAAGAGCGACCTGGGTCCCTTTAAGAGCGACCTGGGTCCCTTTAAAAGCGACCAGGGTCCCTTTAAGAGCGACCTGGATCCCCTTAAGAGCGACCTGGGTCCCTTTAAAAGCGAAATGGGTGCTTTAGGAGCGACCTAGGTACCTTTAAGAGCAAAATGGGTCCCTTAAAGAGCGAAATGGGTCCCGTTAAGAGCGACCTGGGTCCATTTAGGAGCGACCTGGGTCCCTTTAAGAGCGACCTGGGTCCCTTTAAGAGCGACCAGGGTCCCTTTAAGAGCTACCTGGATCCCCTTAAGAGCGACCTGGGTCCCTTTAAAAGCTACCTGGGTCCCTTTAAGAGCGACCTTGTCCCTTTAAGAGCGAAATGGGTCCCTTAAAGAGCGACCTGGGTCCCTTTAAGAGAGAAATGGGTCCTTTTAAGAGCGAAATGGGTCCCATTAAGAATGACCTGGGTCCCTTTAAGAGCGACCTGGGTCCCTCTAAGAGCGACCTTGTCACTTTCAGATAAAAATTGGTCCCTTTAAGTGCGACCTGGATACCTTGAAGAGCGACCTGGGTCCCTTTAAGAGCGAAATGGGTGCTTTAGGAGCGACCTAGGTCCCTTTAAGAGCAAAATGGGTCCCTTAAAGAGTGAAATGGGTCCCTTAAAGAGCGAAATGGGTCCCGTTAAGAGCGACCTGGGTCCCTTTAAGAGCGATCTGGGTCCCTTTAACAACGAAATATGTTCCTTTAAGAGTGAAATGGGTCCCTTTAAGAGTGATATGGGTCCCTTTAAGAGCGACCTGGGTCCCTTTAAGAGCAAACTGGGTCCCTTTAAGAAAGAAATGGTTCCCGTTAAGAGCGACCTGGGTCCCTCTAAGAGCGACCTTGTCACTTTAGGAGCAAAATTGGTCCCTTTAAGAGCAACCTGGTTACCTTTAAGAGCGACCTGGTTACCTTTAAGAGCGACCTGGGTCCCTTTAAGAGCGTAATGGGTCCCTTTAAGAGAGAAATGGGTGCCTTTAAGAGCGACCTGGGTCCCTTTAAGAGCGAAATGGGTCCCTTCAAGAGCAAAATGAGTCCCTTTTAAAGCGACCTGGGCTCCTTTAAGAGCGAAATGGGTCACTTTAAGAGTGAAATTGGTCCCTTAAAGAGCGACCTGGGTCCCTTTAGGAGCGACCTGGGTCCTTCTAAGAGCGACCTTGTCACTTTCAGAGCAAAATTGGTCCCTTTAAGAGCGACCTGGATACCTCTAAGAGCGACTTGGTTACCTTTAAGAGCGACCTGGGTCCCTTTAAGAGCAAAATGGGTCCCTTTAAGAGCGAAACGGGTGCTTTAAGAGCGACCTGGGTCCCTTTAAGAGCAAAATGGGTGCCTTAAAGAGCGAAATGGGTCCTTTTAAGAGCGACCTGGGTCCCTTTAAGAGCGACCTGGGTCCCTCTAAGAGCTCCCTTGTCACTTTAAGAGCAAAATTGGTCCCTTTAAGAGCGACCTGGTTACCTTTAAGAGCGACCTGGGTCCCTTTAAGAGCGAATTGGGTCCCTTTAAGAGCGAAATGGTCCCTTTAAGAGCGACCTGGGTCCCTTTAAGAGCAACCTGCATCCCTTTAAGAGCGACCTGGGTCCTTTTAAGAACGAACTATGTTCTTTTAAGAGTGATATGGGTCCCTTTAAGAGTGAAATTGGTCCCTTTTAGAGCGACCTGGGTCCCTTTAAGAGCAAACTTGGTCCCTTTAAGAGCGAAATGGGTCCCTTTAAGTGCGACCTGGATCCCTTTAATTGCGACCTGGGTCCCTTTAAGAGCGACCTGGGTCCCTTTAAGAGCGACCTGGGTCCCTTTAAGAACGAAATATGTTCCTATAAGAGTGAAATGGGTCCCTTTAAGAGTGAAATTGGTCTTTTTAAGAGCGACCTGGGTACCTTAAGGAGCGAACTGGGTCCCTTTAAGAGCGAAATGGGTCCCTTTAAATGCGACCTGGGTCCCTTTAAGAGCGACCTGGGTTCCTTTAAGAGCGAAATGGGTCCCTTTAAGAGCGACCTGGGTCCCTTTAACCTCTTAAGGACCCATGACGTACCGGCACATCATGGATCCCTGTCACTTAAGGACCCATGACGTACCGGTACGTCGGCCCTTTAAACGGGCGCCGCGCGAAATCGCGCGGCGCTCCGGTGAAGATGGCTGCTGATTCTATCAGCAGCCATGTTCCTGTGTCACGTAGGGGGCAGTTTCCCTGCCCCCCGTGACGACGATCGCTGTGATTGGCCGATGACTTCGCATCGGCCAATCACAGCAATTTGCTGGATTTCCGGGACCGGACCCCGGCAAAGAGCTGTGATTGGTGCTGTCAGAGACAGCACCAATCACAGCTGTGACCGGGCATCACCTGCCCGTTGATCCGGCCCCCCGATCGCCCGTGATTGGCCGGCTGCCGCCAGCCGGCCAATCACCGGCGATCCACACTACTACTCCCATCATCACCTTCTCTGCTTGCTGATAATCAGCAGCAGAGAAGGAGATGATGGGAGCAGCATGCACCCGGCGCGGTCCTGGAGGGTGCCGGGCGCCGGGTGCCTCCTCCCCCCAAGCTGCCGCCGCCGCCGCCGCCCCGTCTCCGGTAACAGGGAGATCAGGACAGCTGATCTCCCTGTTCTTCCTACCCTCTGTCGTCCTCCTCTTCCTCCGCCCCCCCCCCCCCGTGCCTCCCCGGTGTTTTCTCCTCCTTCCCTCCACCCCTCAGTCCGGCCAGCCCCCCTTCCTGTTTTCAGCCCCCCCTCCGAGCTGCCAGCCCCCCTGTGTCCTGCAAGCCCCCCCCTGTGTCCTCTGTCCTGCCAGCCCCCCCAGTGTTCTGCCAGCCCCCCCAGTGTTCTGCCAGCCCCCCCCCTGTGTTCTGCCAGCCCCCCCCCTGTGTTCTGCCAGCCCCCCCCTGTGTTCTGCCAGCCCCCCCTGTGTTCTGCCAGCCCCCCCAGTGTTCTGCCAGCCCCCCCCCTGTGTTCTGCCAGCCCCCCCCACTGTGTTCTGCCAGCCCCCCCCCTGTGTTCTGTCAGCCCCCCCCTGTGTTCTGCCAGCCCCCCCCTGTGTTCTGCCAGCCCTCCCCCCTGTGTTCTGCCAGCCCCCCCCTGTGTTCTGCCAGCCCCCCCCCTGTGTTCTGCCAGCCCCCCCCTGTGTTCTGCCAGCCCCCCCCCGTGTTCTGCCAGCCCCCCCCTGTGTTCTGCCAGCCCCCCCCTGTGTTCTGCCAGCCCCCCCTGTGTTCTGCCAGCCCCCCCCCCCGTGTTCTGCCAGTCCCCCTGTGTTCTGCCAGCCCCCCCCCTGTGTTCTGCCAGTCCCCCTGTGTTCTGCCAGCCCCCCCCCTGTGTTCTGCCAGCCCCCCCCTGTGTTCTGCCAGCCCCCCCCCCGTGTTCTGCCAGCCCCCCCCTGTGTTCTCACCCTCTCCCCTCTGTCATGCCACCCTCTCCCTTCACCCTCTCCCCTCTGTCCTGCCACCCTCTCCCCTCTGTCATGCCACCCTCTCCCTTCACCCTCTCCCCTCTGTCCTGCCACCCTCTCCTCTCACCCTCTCCCCTCTGTCATGCCACCCTCTCCCTTCACCCTCTCCCCTTTTTCCTGCCACCCTCTCCCCTCTGTCATGCCACCCTCTCCCTTCACCCTCTTCCCTCTGTCCTGCCGCCCCTCTCCTCTCACCCTCTCCCCTCTGTCCTGCCACCCTTTCCCCTCTGTCCTGCCGCCCCTCTCCTCTCACCCTCTCTCCTCTGTCCTGCCACCCCACTCCTCTCACCCTCTCCCCTCTGTCCTGCCGCCCCTCTCCTCTCACCCTCTCTCCTCTGTCCTGCCACCCCTCTCCTCTCACCCTCTCCCCTCTGTCCTGCCGCCCCTCTCCTCTCACCCTCTCCCCTCTGTCCTGCCACCCTCTCCTCTCACCCTCTCCCCTCTGTCCTGCCGCCCCTCTCCTCTCACCCTCTCTCCTCTGTCCTGCCGCCCCTCTCCTCTCACCCTCTCCCCTCCGTCCTGCCGCCCCTCTCCCCTCCCCTTCCACCCTCTCCTCTTAACCTCTCTCCTCTCCCCTCCGTCCTGCCGCCCCTCTCCCCTCCCCTGCCACCCTCTCCTCTTAACCTCTCTCCTCTCCCCTCCGTCCTGCCGCCCCTCTCCCCTCCCTTGCCACCCTCTCCTCTTAACCTCTCTCCTCTCCCCTCCGTCCTGCCGCCCCTCTCCCCTCCCCTGCCACCCTCTCCTCTTACCCTCTCCGCTGCCACCCTCCCCTCCTAAAAAACACACAAATAAAATGTAAAAACAGTACATAAAACACTAACACTTACACGTGTAAAAGCATAACACTTACACACCCCTCTAAGGATGCCTTCACACACACCGGATCTGCAGGGGATTTCACGCTGCGGATTTGCAGCGAAATCCGCTGCGGATCCAGCGACCGGGGCATCTCTATGAGAATACATACACGCAACAGGAATGACATCCCGCTGCGTTTATGTAAGTTAACCCCTTTCCGGCCGGAGCATACATCACCTCCTCCCCGATCTGGTTTGCTTCGGGGGTTCTCAGCAGGACGTCTCGCTCAGCCAATCAGTAGCTGCGGTGGGGCAGCCCACTGATTGGCTGCGTGGGATGAGCAGAAACCGGGAGCCCCGAAGCAAGCCGGAGCGGGGAGGAGGTAAAGTATGCTCCGGCCGGCAAGGGGTTAACTTACATATAGGCAGCGGGATGTCATTCCTGCTGCGTGTATGTATTCTCATACGGATGCACTGGCGCTGGATCCGCAGTGTGTGGATCCGGTGTGTGTGTGAAGGCATCCTAAAGAAAAAATAACAAAAAAATGGCCACAGGTTGTTCTCGGCTGAGGAGGCATTCGCCCGGATTGCCTCCGATACTGAGACAACCATTGAGGGAGAAGAGGAAGATCCCTCATTCCTTCTTCCTTCCTCTTCGTCCTCATTGTTATCACCATTTAGTGATGACAAGCCCCCAAGGAGCTGCCCCAGGAAGCCCCACAAGCCCCCTCAAGTGACCCCACCCCGTACGAACCACAGATTCCTGAGTTCGTTGGGGTCACTTGTGGGGGGTTTCCTCTGTTTTGGCAGCATCGGGGCTCTGAGAGCCTTTCGTCGTCCATTCTGGCCAAATCCAGCTTCCAAAATCCAAATTACGCTCCTTCCCTTTGGAGGCTTTGCATGCGGTGACTTTGCACTTTGTGTCCCCATGTGGGGTACTCTTGTAATTGGGGAAAATTGCTCTACATGAGTCGTGGTTTATTTTTTCTTTTAACCCCTTGTGAACATAAAAATTAAAAGTTACACCAACGTTTTAGTGTAAAAAATTAAATTTTTCATTTTCACAGCACATTATTCCACATTTGTGCCCGTCACCAGTCGGGTCCATATGCTCACTATACCCCTTGTTACATTCCTTGAGGGGTGTAGTTTCCATAATGTGGTAACTTGTGGGGGGTTTCCAATGTTTTGGCAGCACGGGCACTCTGCGAACCCGACATGGCCTTCGTCCTCCATTCCAGCCTCTAAATGGCGCTCTGTCCCTTTGGTGGCTTGCCCTGTGCCCATATGGCACATTATATCCACACGTGGGGTATTTTCTTACTCAGGGGAAATTACCCTACACGTTTTGTGTTAATTTTCTCTTTTAACCCCTTGTGGAAATGAAAAAATCAAGGCTAGACCAACATTTAGTGTAAAAAAAAAAAAAAATTTTTACACTAAATCATTGATCTAGTCTTTATTTTTTCATTTTCACAAGGGGTTAAAAGATAAAAAAACACGAAATGTGTAGAACAATTTTCCCCGAGTACGGAAATACCCCACATGTGGACATAAAGCGCCATGTGGGTGCAGGGTAAGCCTCCAAAGGGAAGGCCCTGTGTTGCCAAGACATTGAAAACCCCCCAGAAGGGACCCCATTATGGAAACTACACCCCTCAAGGAATCTAATAAGCGGTGCAGTGAGAATATGGACCCCTCAATGACTGGCACATTTGTGCTGTGAAAATGAAAAAATGAAATTTTTCACTTTCACGTCACATTGTTCCACATTTGTGCCCGTCACCAGTGGGGTCCATATGCTCTTTGCACCCCTTATTAGATTCCTTGAGGGGTGTAGTTTCCAGAATGGGGTCACTTGTGGGGGTTTACCACTGTCTTGGCAGCATAGGGTCTTTGTAAATGCGACATTGCCCTTGAAATCTATTCCAGCCAAATCCAGCCTCCAAAAGCCAAATAGCGCTCCTTCCCTTCGGAGGCCCGTCTTGCGGCCGCATGGCGCTTTATGTGCACATCTGGGGTATTTCCGTACTCGGGACAAACTGCTCTACACATTTTGTGTTTTTTTTCTCTTTTAAACCCTTGTGAAAATGAAAAATTCACAGCTAGGCCAATGCTTAAGTGTAAAAAATTTAATTTTTACACAACATCATTGATCTAGTTTTCAGGTTTCTCATTTGCACAAGGGGTTAAAAGAGAAGAAACAAAACAAAACATGTAGAGAAATTTCCCCCAAGTATGGAAATACCCCACATTTGGACTTAAGGCGCTATGTAGCCGCAAGACAAGCCTCCAATGGGAAGGAGCGCCATTTAGCTTTTTGGGGCTGGATTTGGGTAGAATGGATTTCGAGGGCCATGTTGCATTTAAAAACTCCCTGTGCTGCCAAGGCAGTAAAACCCCCCACATGTGGCCCCGATATGGAAACTACACCCTTCAAGGAATGTAACAAGGGGTGTAGTGAGCATATGGACCCCACTGGTGATGGGCACAAATGTGGAACAATGTGGCGTGAAAATGAAATATTACTTTTTTTACACTATAATGTTGGTCTAGCCTTGAATTTTTCATTTTCACAAGGGGTTAAAAGAGAAAAAAACACACAAAATGTGTAGAGCAATTTCCCCCGAGTCCGTAAATACCCCACATGTGGACATAAAGCGCCATGTGGGCGCAGGGCAAGCCTCTGAAGGGAAGGAGCGCCATTTGGATTTTGGAGGCTGGATTTGGCCAGAATGGATGATGAACACCATGTTGCATTTACAGAGCCCTCGTGCTGCCAAGACACTGGAAACCCCCCACAAGTTACCCCATTCTGGAAACTGCACCTCTCAAGGAATCTAACAAGGGGTGCAGTGAGGATATGGACCCCTTGATGACGGCCACATTTGTGCCTTGAAAGTGAAAAAATGAAATTTTTCACTTTCACGTCACATTGTTCCACATTTGTGCCCGTCACCAGTGGGGTCCATATGCTCACTGCACCCCTTATTAGATTCCTTGAGGGGTGTAGTTTCCAGAATGGGGTCACTTGTGGGGGCTTTCCAGTGTCTTGGCAGCACGAGGGGTCTGTAAATGTGACATGACCCTTGAAATCCATTCCAGTGAAATTCAGCTTCCAAAGGCCAATTGGCGCTCCTTCCCTTTGGAGGCTCGTCCTGCGCCCGCTTGGCACTTTATGTCCACATGTGGGGTATTTTTGTACTCTGGAGAAACTGCGCTACATGGTTTATGCGTTTTTTTTCCTTTTATCCCTTTGTGGAAATGAAAAATTGAAGGCTAGAACAACGTTTTAGTATAAAGAAATAATTTTTATTTTTTTACGCCATATTGTTCAGAAAATCTGTGAAGCACCTGTGGGGTCCAAATGCTCACCGCACCCCTTGTTACATTCCTTGAGGGGTGTAGGTTTCTAAATGGTGTCCCTTTAGGGGTGTTTTTTAGGTTTTGGTACCCCAGAGCCTCTGCCAACCTGAAGTGGTACAGTCAGAAATGACCAAATATAACTGAGGTGTTCAAATTCACTAGGCGCTCCCTTATATCTGAGGCTTGTGGTTGCGTCAAATAGCACAATAGGGCCACATATGGGGTATTTCTATAAACTGCAGAAACGGGGCAATCAATATTGGGGTGAATTTCTCTGGTAATAGGTTTACAATTATGAAAGATATTGGATTACAAGAAAATCTCTGCACAGAAAATTAAAATTTTCAAATTTCTTACACACTTAGCTTTTATTTCTGTGACTCCCCTAAAGGGTTAAAAAACTTTCTGGATGTGCTTTTGCAGAGATTGGGGGGTGCAGTTTCTGAAATGGGGTGCTTTGTGGGGCTTTCTAACATACAGGCCCCTCAAATACACTTTAAACCTGAACAGGTCCCTAAAAATATCTGATTTAGAAATTTTACTGAAAATTTAGAAATTTGCTGCTTATGTTTTACGCTTTGTATTGTCTAAAAAAAATGAAATATAGTTTAATAAATGCCGCCAACATAAAGTAGACATGTTGCTAATGCTATTTAATATATAATTTATGTGGTATAATCATTTTCTGTATAAGCAGAAAAGTTTTAAAGTTGGAAAAATGCATTTTTTCTAAATTTTTCACGTTATTTTGTTTTTTTCAGAAAGATTCGTTAAAAATATCGACTTCAATTTACCAGAAATGTAAAGTACAATATGTCACGAGAAAACAATCTCAGAATCAGCCAGATAGGTAAAAGCATCCCGAAGTTATTAATGAATAAAGTGACACTGGTCATATTCATAAAATTTGTTCCGGTTCTTAAGGCCATTTCAGGCCCGGTCCTTAAGGGGTTAAGAGCGACCTGGGTCCCTTTAAGAGCGACCTGGGTCCCTTTAGGAGCGACCTCGGTCCCTTTAAGAGCGACCTGGGTCCCTTTAAGAGCGACCTGGGTCCCTTTAAGAGCCACCTTGGTCCCTTTAAGAGCGACTTGGGTCCCTTTAAGAGCGACCTGCGTCCCTTTAAGAGTGAAATGGGTCCTTTTAAGAACGAAATATGTCCCTTTAAGAGTGAAATGGGTCCCTTTTAGAGCGAAATGGGTCTCTTTAAGAGCGACCTGGGTCCCTTTAAGAGCCACCTGGGTCCCATTAGGAGCGAAGGGACCCAGGTCGCTCCTAAAGGGACTCATGTTGCTCTTAAAGGGACGGGAGCCAAGT
Source organism: Dendropsophus ebraccatus (assembly GCF_027789765.1). NCBI lineage: Eukaryota > Metazoa > Chordata > Amphibia > Anura > Hylidae > Dendropsophus > Dendropsophus ebraccatus. Next base: position 55,184,410 of record NC_091465.1, on the reverse strand, counting down.
TGCTTTTAAAGGGATGGGACCCAAGTCGCTCCCAAACGACGGCACCCAGGATTAAAGTTCCTCTTAAAAGGAAGTCACTGATAAAGGGGCGCTCTTGAAGTCACTGGTAATGGGGCGCTCTGGAAGTAACTGGTAAAGGGGCGCTCTGCAAGTCACTGGTAAAGGGGTGCTCTTTTCAAGCACTATGTATTTTCCTGGAAATGCAAATATATATATATTGTAGAAGTGTCACTGGGAAAGTGTTCGAGGGGAGGTACATCTCACCTAGGCTACTGCATATGGTGAGGTGGTAAATCCGGGAGAGATCTGTTACTCAGCAGTATTATGCTGCTGAGTTATTCTTTACATTTTCCGGGCCGGATTTACTGGAATGGTGGGTAGGTTGTTTTTGGGACCTGCCATTCCCTTCCCCCCGATCCAGTTCGGTTGTTGCAGTCAGGTGTGCCCTGATGAGCCTGCAACAAGTTAAAAGCTCCACAGAGCTACAGGGGATTGCTCTCAGCCAGGAGGAAACAGCCTGCATGCTGTGTTTGCTGGGAGCAAGGGATACCACTGCTGCTGGGGATTGTCCATACCCTGCGATACTGTTATTGAAGTGCCAGAGAGGTAAACTGTTTTGTTAGTTAGCGCCCAGACGGGCAAGACCTTTTGTTTTGTTTTGTTCTTTAAGCACAGTGTTGCTATATTTCTGTTATGGACTGTTTATGCTACAAATAAACTCCAAGCTGTTTTATAAGTCCAAGTGTGCTGCTGAACTGTGTCCAACACACCATCCCCCGGGAAGATCCTTACAATTGGTGCTGCGGAGCGGGCAAAACGGTTGCTAGGGGCAACGGTGTGCATCAACTTGGCTACAGCTGCTTATGTCCTGGGTGAAGGCTTCTGCTTCACTCCAAAAACAGCCAAGCAACATGGAGGAGATGATGAAGCAGTTAATGCAAGTGAGTCTGCAACAGCAGCAGGCTCTGACAGACGCTAACCTGCGCCATGAACAGGCATTGGCCGCACACCAGCAGGCTAATAGGCAACAACAACAGGCTCAGGCAGATGCTAATCTGCGCCATGAACAAGCGATGGCTCAACAACAGAGACTTATTGAGCACCTGATAGCAAAGCAAGAGGCGTCTGCAGGTGCTAATCCCCAGCTGGTGGCAGCAGCCGCGCCAGAGAATTTGTCTGTGAGAAGAGCTGTGCAGCGTGCGCTGCAAAAGATGACTGCTGATGACGATGTTGAGGCCTACTTAACTGTCTTTGAGCGTGTGGCTGAGCGAGAAAAGTTACCCTCCACTGAGTGGGCAGAAGTCATTGCTCCCTATTTAACAGGCGAACCTCAAAAGGCCTACTATGACTTCAGTGAGCAAGAGGTCAAGGACTATCCCCGGCTAAGAGCAGAGATACTCGCCTGACTAGGAGTCACTGCTGCTGGCAAGAAAGTGGTTGGAGCCAGACACTTCTACTCCTGCTCAGGTCCTAGAGAGGGATCGCTACCTACGAGCACTCCCTGCTGATCTGCAACGCTGGGTGGGACAAGGTGACCCTAGGAGTGCCGACGAACTTGTCAACCTTGTGGAGAGGTTCCAGGCAACTGAGGACTACCTCCGTGATGTTCCTGCAGCACCTTCACCTCCACGGAGTGCCAGATCTGTGCCGTCAGCTGGTAAGAGATATCCATCTATTGGGGGATTGTGGAGGGGTGCTGATAGAGGGAAGAGTGCTCAGGCGGTGTCTCAAGGGCAAAAGACTGGTGATGGTCCCAGGTGGCTAAGTGGCCTTAAAAAGGACTCCCTGCCAAGGAGACCAGGTCCTATCCAGTGCTGGAGACGGGACATATGTCTGCCCATTGCCCTCTTACCACTGAGCCCATGGAGTGTGACGCTAGCCGGCGTCAGTCGCTATTTGCGGAACCGTCATGTGTTGCAGTTCCTTGACTAGAGACCACAAGTCTGCAACATTACTGTAAATGACTTCCCTGTTAAGGCGTTGCTGGACTCAGGAAGCCTTGTCACCTTGGTGCATGCCAGTCTGGTGACTGGGGACTTTGTGCCAAAAAGACATATGAGTGTGGTGTGCATACATGGTGATACAAAGGTTTACCCTATAGTACTGGCTAATGTCGGGACTGAACTAGGCGCTGTACAATATGAAGTGGGTGTGGTTAAAAACCTTATGCATAATGTGATATTGGGGCGTGATTTTCCATTGTTCTGGGCTCTATGGGGAAAGCAACAATCACCTGAAAGAAGTGAGGAGACCCCTAAGTCTATTGCATTACCCACGGTCAATGATAAAAATGTACAGGATTAAAATGATGCTTTTCCTTTGCAGGTCCTGGCTGGTGAGGAAGAGGCTCCTCCCACTGAGCAGAATATTCCAGACTTAGAGGTGTCTAGGGATAATTTTGGTACTGCCCAATTACAGGACCCCACTCTCAAAAATGCGAGAGAGCAAGTCGCTGTTGTGAATGGGGTACCTCAGGAACCAGAAGCTGAGAAAAAGTTTCCACATTTTTCTATGACTAATGATCTCTTCTATAGAGTCACTAAAATGAATGATGAGGTTGTGGAACAGCTTCTGGTGCCTAAGTCGTACCGACGTCAGGTACTCGACATGGCCCATAATCATGTCCTTGGGGGCCACTTGGGGACGGATAAAACGCAGGAGAGAGTCCTCCAGAGGTTTTATTGGCCTGCGATTTATGCTGACATAAAAAAATACTGTGAGTCATGTCCCACATGTCAGCTTAGCGCTCCAGTGTCGCATTTCCGCAGTCCTTTGGTCCCACTTCCCATCATAGAGGTACCGTTTGACCGGATCGCAATGGACTTGGTGGGTCCCATTGTAAAGTCGGCAAGGGGTCACCAGTACATTCTAGTTGTATTAGACTACGCGACCCGCTATCCTGAGGCTGTACCCCTAAGAAACACTGCCTCTAAAACAATTGCACGGGAATTGTTTTATATGTTTTCCAGGGTGGGGATCCCCAAGGAGATCTTGACTGACCAAGGTACCCCGTTTATGTCAAAAGTGATGAAAGAGCTATGCAAACTGTTTAAAATCTCACACATACGTACCTCTGTATATCACCCACAGACAGACGGGTTAGTGGAGAGGTTTAATAAAACCCTAAAACATATGTTAAAAAAAGTGGTGGAAAAGGATGGTCGGGATTGGGATCACTTACTACCTTACCTGATGTTTTCTATTAGGGAAGTGCCCCAATCATCCACAGGGTTCTCTCCCTTTGAATTGGTCTATGGTCGTCACCCTAGGGGTTTATTGGATATAGCGAAAGAGACATGGGAAAGTGAGTCCACCCCGTACAAGAGTGTTATAGAGCATGTAGCACAGATGCAGGACCGTATAGCCACTGTAATGCCCCTAGTAAGAGAACACCTCCAGAGGGCGCAAGAGAGCCAAAGCAGAATTTACAATCGTTCTGCAAGAATCAGGACATTCAGCCCAGGTGACCGGGTACTCATACTTGTTCCCACGGTAGAAAGCAAATTCTTAGCAAAGTGGCAGGGTCCCTATGAAATTGTAGAGAAGGTCAGTGAGGTCAACTACAGGGTACACCAACCAGGTAGAAGGAAGCCGTTTCAAGTTTATCACATAAACTTGATCAAGCCCTGGAAAGACGGGGAATCCTTGGTGGCGACAAATCCTGTTGGTCATCTGTCACCACCAATCCCTCCGGTCAAGACTGGTGACACTCTATCAGTGTCACAGAAGCAGGAAGCTAAGGAGTTCCTGCAGAAAAATAAAGACAAGTTTTCTGACCTCCCAGGGCGTACACATCTCATTCATCATCATATTGAAACTGAGCCTAGAAGCAGAGTAAACCTTAAGCCCTATAGGATACCAGAAGCACGGAGGGAGGCGGTATCGTCCGAGGTAAAACGTATGCTTGACCTAGGAGTCATTGAGGTGTCCCAGAGCGAGTGGTCCAGCCCGATTGTGCTAATCCCAAAGCCCAATGGAACTTGGAGGTTCTGTAATGACTTTAGAAAGTTAAATGAGATCTCCAAGTTCAATGCGTACCCCATGCCCAGGGTAGATGAGTTGATAGAAAGGATGGGTAATGCCAGGTACATAACCACCCTCGATCTCACTAAGGGCTACTGGCAGATCCCACTCACTCCTGAGGCTAGAGAGAAAACTGCATTCTCCACCCCTGATGGGCTCTTCCAATACGTAGTGATGCCATTCGGGTTACATGGAGCCCCTGCCACTTTTCAGAGGTTGATGGACTTGATTCTGCGACCGCATCGTGATTACTCCGCTGCCTACCTCGATGATGTGGTCATTTTTAGCCCGGATTGGGAAAGTCACCTCTGTAATGTCCAGGCGGTGTTAGATGCCATAAGTGACGCAGGGTTAACCATCAATGCAGAGAAGTGTGCACTAGCCTTAGAAGAGGCCAAATACCTGGGCTACATTATTGGGAGGGGGTTAATCAAACCACAGCTAAATAAAATCGAGGCAATACAGAATTGGCCTAAACCCCTCACAAAGAAACAGGTCAGAGCTTTCCTGGGTATTACGGGCTATTACCGTAGGTTTGTGCCAAACTTTGCCACAGTTGCAGCCCCGCTAACTGACCTGACAAAGGGAGGTAAGTCAGCAATGGTGACATGGACTCCAGAGGCTGAGAAGGCTTTCCAAAGCCTTAAGTCTGCCTTGTGCCAACAACCTGTGCTAGTTACCCCTAACTTTAGGCAAGAATTTCTGGTCCAGACAGATGCCTCCAACACAGGGTTAGGTGCCGTCCTCTCACAGGTCGTGAATGCCGAGGAGCACCCAGTGATGTACTTAAGCAGGAAGCTATCCCCGGCCGAGAAAAACTACGCCATAGTTGAGCGAGAATGTCTGGCAGTGAAGTGGGCCCTAGAGGCCCTGAGGTACTACTTGCTAGGCAGAAAATTCAAGTTAGTGACAGACCATGCCCCCCTAACATGGATGAAGCTTAACAAGGAGAAAAATGCGAGGGTGACTAGATGGTTTCTGTCCCTCCAAAACTTTAATTTTACGGTGGAACACAGGCCAGGAAAGTTACAGGCAAATGCTGACGCCCTATCAAGGCTACACTGTCTGTGGGGACAAAATGCTCAGCCCTCCGGTCTGAAAAAGAGGGGGGGATATGTAGTAGTGTCACTGGGAAAGTGTTCGAGGGGAGGTACATCTCACCTAGGCTACTGCATATGGTGAGGTGGTAAATCCGGGAGAGATCTGTTACTCAGCAGTATTATGCTGCTGAGTTATCCTTTACATTTTCCGGGCCGGATTTACTGGAATGGTGGGTAGGTTGGTAGTGGGACCTGCCATTCCCTTCCCCCTGATCCAGTTCGGTTGTTGCAGTCAGGTGTGCCCTGATGAGCCTGCAACAAGTTAAAAGCTCCACAGAGCTACAGGGGATTGCTCTCAGCCAGGAGGAAACAGCCTGCATGCTGTGTTTGCTGGGAGCAAGGGATACCACTGCTGCTGGGGATTGTCCATACACTGCGATACTGTTATCGAAGTGCCAGAGAGGTAACCTGTTTTGTTAGTTAGCGCCCAGACAGGCAAGACCTTTTGTTTTGTTTTGTTCTTTAAGCACAGTGTTGTTATATTTCTGTTATGGACTGTTTATGCTACAAATAAACTCCAAGCTGTTTTATAAGTCCAAGTGTGCTGCTGAACTGTGTCCAACACACCATCCCCCGGGAAGATCCTTACAATATATATATATATATATATACTTCAGTCTGGAGTGCACTCTAAGACCTGGTGCAGGAGTGCCAGCAACGGAGAGTGGATAAATGTCTCCTCTTCTATATAATCAAGAAGTTGCAGCACATCCAAATCGTGCAAAGTTCAGTCTATTTATTTCATGATAAAAAATTAGCACGTTTCAGTCTCATCTCGAGAGAGCTTGAGAAAGGTCTCGAGATGAGACTGAAATTTTGCACTGGCTAATTTTTTATCATGAAATAAATACACTGAATTTCGCACGATTTGGATGTGCTGCGACTTCTTGATTATATATATATATATATATATATATATATATATATATATATATATATATATATTTAACCCCTTCAAGACTAAGCCTATTTGGGCCTTAATGACCAGGCTCATTTTTCAAAATCTGACCTGTCTCACTTTATGCGCTCATAGCTCAGTGATGCTTTAACGTATGCTAGCGATTCTGAGATTTGTTTTTTCGTCACATATGCCACTTTATATTAGTGGCAAAATTTGGTCACTACTTTGTGTGTTTTTTGTGAAAAACATCAAAATATCATGAAAAATTTTAAAAATTAGCATTTTATGAACTTTGAAATTCTCTGCTTCTAAAAAAAGAAAGTCGTAGCACATAAATTAGTTACTAAGTCACATTACCAATATGTCCTCTTTATTCTTGCTTCATTTCATAAACATATTTTACTTTTTTAGGGTGTTACGGGGCTTAGAAATTTATCAGCAAATTACCACATTTTCGTGAAAGTTTCCAAAACTGATTTTTTTTAGGGACCAGTTCTTTTTTTAAGTTGATTTAGGAGTCTTGTATACTGGAAACCCCCATAAGTGACCCCATTTTGGAAACTAGACACCTTAAAGAATTAATCTAGGGGTATAATGAGCATTTTAACCCTACAGGGGCTGGAGCAAAGTATTCACCATTAGGCCGTAAAAAAATGGAAAATTAAAATTTTCCAATAATATATGCATTTAGATTAAAGTTTCTCATTTTAAAAAGGAACATGATAGAAAAAGCACCCCAAAATTTGTAACACAGGTTCTCATGAGTACAACGGTACCCCATATGTGGGCATAAACCACTGCATGGGCACACAGCGGGGCTCAGAAGGAAGGGAGCGCCAATTAGCTTTTTCAATGCAGATTTTGCTGTAGAAGTTTCTGAGCGCCAGGTGCGTTTGCAGAGCCCCTGTAGTGTCAGCGGAGTAAAATCTCCCCATAAATCACCCCATTTTGGAAAGAAAACCCCTCAGAAAATTCATCTTGGGGTAAGATGAGCATTTTGACCCCACAGGTATTAGAGGAAAGTATTCAAAATTAGACAGTAAAAATGAAAAACTCGAATTTTTCCAATAATATGTTTGTTTAGTTTGAAATTTCTCAATTTCACAAGGAACAAGAAAAAAAAAGTACCCCAAAATCTGTAACGCAGGTTCTCCTGAGTAGAACGGTACCCCATATGTGGGCATAAACCACTGTATGGGCACACAGCCGGGCTCAGAAGGAAGGGAGTGCCAATTAGCCTTTTCAATGCAGATTTTGCTAAAGAAGTTTCTGAGCGCCAGGTGCGTTTGCAGAGCCCCTGTAGTGCCAGCGGAGTAAAATCTCCCCATAAGTCACCCCATTTTGGAAAGTGCACCCCTCAGAGAATTTATCTTGGGGTGTAATGACCATTTTGACCCCATAGGTATTAGAGGAAAGTATTCAAAAGTAGACAGTAAAAATGAAAAACTCGAATTTTTCCAATAATATGTTCGTTTAGTTTGAAATTTCTCAATTTATTGAGGAGCAGGAGAGAAAGTTCACCTTAAAATCTGTAACGCAGGTTCTCCTGAGTACAACGGTACCCCATATGTGGGCATAAACCCCTGTATGGGCACACAGCCGGGCTCAGAAGGAAAGGAGCGCCAATTAGCATTTTCAGTGCAGATTTTTCTGAAGAGGTTTCTGAGAGCCAGGTGCGTTTGCAGAGCCCCTGTAGTGCCAGCGGAGTGAACCCCCCCCCCCATAAGACACCCCATTTTGGAAAGTGCACCCCTCAAAGAATTCATCTTGGGGTAGGATGAGCATTTTGACCCCACAGGTATTGGAGGAAAGTATTCAAAACTGGCCAGTAAAAATGAAAAACTCGAATTTTTCCAATAATATGTTCATTTAGTTTGAAATTTCAAAATTTCACAAGGAACAGGAGAAAAAATGTACCCAGAAATCTGTAACGCAGGTTCCCCTGGGTAGAACAGTACCCCATATGTGGGCATAAACCACCGTATGGGCACACAGAGGGGCTCAGAAGGGAAGGAGCGCCAATTTGCTGGAGCAAAACCGCAGCTAGTAATAGTTATTAGAATAGCGCAGTTACTAAAATACAATAAAGAAAATGAGATTACAGGTAACGTGGGGTGGTTACGGACAGCCTGGGGTGGTTCCGGGTAATCTGGAGGTGGTTACGGGCAACCTGGGGTGGTTACGGGTAATCTGGGGTGGTTACGGGTAATCTGGGGTGGATACGGACAACCTGGGGTGGTTACGGTGAACATGGGGTGGTCACAGGCAACCTGGGGTGGTTACGGGCAACGTGGCGTGCATACGGACAACCTGCTGTGGTTACAGACTACCTGCTGTGGTTACAGACAACCTGCTGTGGTTACAGACAATCTGGGGTGGATATGGTCAACATGGGGTGGTCACAGGCAACCTGGGGTGGTTACAGGCAACGTGGGGTGGATACGGACAACCTGCTGTGGTTACAGACAACCTGGGGTGGTTTCGGGCAACGTGGGGTGGTTACGGACAACCTGCTGTGGTTACAGACAACCTGGGGTGGTTACAGGCAACCTGGGGTGGTTACAGGCAACCTGACGTGGATACGGACAACCTGGGGGGTTACAGGCAACCTGGGGTGGTTACAGGCAACCTGACAAGGATACGGACAACCGGCTGTGGTTACAGACAACCTGCTGTGGTTACAGGCAATCTAGGGTGGTTATAGGCAACCTGCTGTAGTTACGGTAAAAATGACATGGTTACGGGCAACGTGGGGTGGTTACGGACAATCTGGGGTGGTTACGGGCAATCTGGGGTGGTTACGGATAAACTGAAATGCTCATAGGTAATCTGAGGTAGGTACCTGTAATCTGGCGTGGTTACGGGCAATCTGGAGGGGGTCATTGGCAATTTGGGGTGGTCAGTGGCAAGGTGCGGTGGTCAGAGGCAAGGTGCGGTGGTCAGAGGCGACCTGCGGTGGTTGCGTGCAATCTGGGGGGGTTACATGTAATCTGGCATGATTACGGCAACCTGCGGTGGTTAGGGCAACCTGGGGGGGGTTACAGACAATCTAGATTTGTTACGGATAAACTGAAGTGCTTTTAGGTAATCTGGGGTGGGTACATGTAATTTGGGGTGATTACGGACAATCTGGAGGGAGTCACGGGCAACGTGCGGTGGTTACGGGCAACGTGTGGTGGTTACGGGCAACGTGCGGTGGTTACGTGTAATCTGGGGGGTTACGTGCAATCTGACGTGATTATGGACAACCTGGGGGGGTTACGGGCAACCTGCGGTAGTTACAGGTAATCTGGGGGGTTAGGGGTAATTTAGGAGTAAACTGCAATTATTACTATAATAAAAAGTGTGTGTTTTATTTTTTTGTATGTTTGTCACTTTTTGTACTTTACACATTCATTTTCACTGTATTACTATGATTACTGTGATATTTTCTATCTCAGTAATCATAGTTCAGTGACAGAGACCAAATTGGTCTCTGTCACTTTAAATTTTCAGAGCTGGCTGGTTGTGAAGCGCATGCGCACTTCATAACCAGCCAGGACGTCGAGGAGGAAGGAGCTCCAGGATCAGGTAACGTATAAGGGGTAAGGGGGTGACTGGGGGACGGGGGGTTACTGGGGGGGGGTGGGGGGCGACTTGGGGGACGGACCCTGACACTTTTTATCCCCTGTCACCAATCATTGATGGTGACAGGGGATAAAAAGTGCATCCCTGCACTGTGAACAGGCGATCGGCGGTATATAGTATATACCGCCGATCGCCTGTTCCGGGACCCCACAGGGGGGTCCCCGATCACTGCCCCATGCTCTCCGCTACCTCCGGTGGCGGAGAGCATGGGTGTTTCATTCATTTTTATTTTCTGATCACTGTGAACAGACATTAGTCTGTTCACAGTGATTGCGGCGGCCATCTTGGATCTGATGGCCGCCGCGGGGAGGGAGAGGGTTAGTGACCAGCCCACTAGGGGGGCTGATCTGGGGTCTGATTGACTTATTTCATCTCCCCCCGCCGTGGATTCACGGTGGGGGGAGATGAAATGCAGTACAGCGCCGGCCCATTAGTGACCGCCGTATCGGCGGTCACTAAGGGGTTAACTGCCGGGATCCGGGCCCGGCGCGGATCTCGGCAGTTGCGGCGGGTGCCCGGCTATCACTGACAGCGGGGCCCCACCGGGGATGACAGGAGTGCAGCTCCTGCGCCCCTGTCATCCCGTGGACGTACCGGCACGTCCATCTGCAGGAACTGTATGCAGATTTGGACGTGCCGGTACGTCCATATGCGGCAAGGGGTTAAATTTATTATTATTAATATTATCATTATTTTTATTTTTTCAAAAACACAAGCAGGGGTGGTAGCGGGTGGACAGTTTTTGGTTGCATGATAAGGCTTACAGGACATTTTCTAAACCACATCAGGAATCTGTGAAAAAAGATGCTAAGCTTGACATGCAGCTTTGTGTGGGGCCAATGACCCCATTGACTTGAATAGGCAGGACACAGTGATTTTTCTCTTCTCGCCCTATGACGGCACCCCTGGAGAGGACCACCTCCTCCCATTGGACAGGAAACAGGACCACTGGACCTTTAAAAGAAACGCTCCGCCCCAAACACACCAGTATCTGTTTCCTGTCCCATGGGAGCAGGTCAGCAGGTGGTCTTTCCACCTGCATACTGGATTTTTTCAAGTTGAGCTGAGGCACCCGGCTTTTACCTGGCCGACATCCTGGGCTGTGTAAGACTCCGCTGCTGGAGCCACGGCTGAGTCTGAGTCCTAGCCCCCACACCTCCAGAAGAGGGTCCCTGTGCTCCCCCGGCGCCTCCAGGACCTGGGCTGGGGGTCTCCGGCTGCTCGCCTGCCTGAGAGTCATGGCGTGCGCGCGGCGCGCACGCTCCGGTCGGCCCATGTGACTTGCGGCCGGGTGCGTGTGCGCGAGCGTGATGACGTCACTCGCCGGGACGGGGTCGCGGCCGGATGACGTCGGCCCGGGTTTCCTGTGAGTAGGGATTACCCGTAGGCCTTGCCGTCGGTATCCGGGCTGCGGCCTGTCGGGGGGCAGGATTACTTCCGGGCACAGGAGGGTGAGCCGCATCAGCGCCGCGGCAGGGGGCGGGGCCAGCCAGCTCTGACGTTTTTTGGCGCCAGATTTAAAAGTGGACGCAGGGCCTTTGCTCTGGGTATGTCCAGGATTATCTGGTGTACTGGAGTACTTCCCTTGTGGCGGTACTCTGCTGTGGCTCCTATCTACTCTGCAAGTGTGTGTCATGGAGTCCCTGGGCGCTGAGACATCTGGAGACCCTCAACCTGTGGCTGCTGCGGTATGGTTGGGTAAGAGGGGTCCCCCCCCCCCACACTCTTATCATCTATACTGTTTTTTTCTAATGCATGATTGTTTGTTATACACAGGAGGAAGTTAAGAAATCTAGGAGTAAACCTAGAGAATGTCCTATTTGTAAAAAGCGTTTCAGTAGCGCTTATAATAAAACTTTGTGTGGCGGAGGTATGAACAGGGTTCTGGATGATCAAGGGCCAGCATTTTTGAGAAGTATGAAGGGGTTAATTAAGAGGCAGATTCGGGTATGTGTAAATTATTATGACTCTATATAAAGATTTAAGATTCTTTTTATATACTTAAGGGAGTTTTTTTTGTTCCAGGCCTCTCTCCCTTCTACAGCTACTCCTACCCCACCTACGGTGGTAATTCCTGTTCACGAAGCCCCAGTAGAGATTCCGGGGCCTAGTGGTGAGGCTCCCCCCTCCCAATATGATGATGAGGAGGAGGTGGAGGAGGAAGAAATAGAGGGGGATGAACAAATGTCTGGCTTAGAGGAACCTGGAGAGCTTCCAAATACCATAGAAGCCTCAGGGGAGGATACGGCTAAGAAGCTTATGCCGATTGAGTTGGTGGACAGTATTGTAAAGGCTGTGAGACAGACTATGGCCATTGAAGATAACCCTCAGCCTAAGACTATTCAAGACAGCATGTTTGAAAGCCTGGCTCCTAAACAGCGGTCTGTCTTTCCCATTCACCAGAGTATAAAAACTTTGATCTCCAATGAGTGGTCTCGCCCGGATAGAAAATTCTTTGTTCCTCGGGCTGTAAGTTCTATAAGACTCCAATCTTTCTTTCCTTCCTACAGTATTCTTTTGTATTTCATTTATTTCATTTTTTTCAGTACAAAAGAAAATATCCATTTGATATGGCGGAATCTGCTTTTTGGGACTCAGCACCAAAAATTGATCCTCCAGTGGCGAAATTGACACGGAAAGATGCCTTGCCATTCGAGGACTCGGCATCTATGAAAGATCCCATGGATAAGAGAGCAGAGGTTTATTTAAGGAAGAACTGGGAAGCCACCACCACCTCATTCAAACCTCTTATTGCAACAACTTCGGTTGCCAGGGCGACAGAGGTCTGGCTTACACAACTAAAGGAGGATATCAAATCCGGTGCTAGTAGTGAGGAACTGTTATCAAAATTTCCTATTATTCAGGGTTCAGTATCATTCATGGCTGAGGCTTCTGCGGACGCCCTAAGGTTGTCCGCCAGATCAGCGGCTCTTTCCAACTCGGCAAGGAGAACCTTATGGCTTAGAGATTGGAAGGGCGATGTAACCTCTAGAGCTAAGCTCTGTGCTGTTCCCTGCGAAGGAGATCTCTTGTTTGGTTCAGCTCTGGAAAAAGTTCTAGAAAAGGCCTCAGACAAGAAGAAGAGCTTTCCACTTGTCTCTACCCAGACAGCCAGACCTTCCAGAGGTAGAGGCAGAAGAGGCAGAGGTGGCGCTCAGCCTGGAAGAAAGGATTGGAGGCCCCCCAAGAGAGGTAGAGGTCTCATGTTCTCAGGGGGGGACACCTCTAAAAAACCGTCACAATGACGCCAGATTCCTGTGGGAGGGCGACTTCAGTTTTTTTGTTTGGAATGGTGTGCAATTTCAAACAGTGCTTTTGTTTGCAATATAATAAAGTATGGCCTTAAAATTTCTTTTTTGTCCTCCCCAGGAGAAAGATTTGTTATCACCAATCTTACCTCTAACCCTGATAAACATGCGGCTATGGTAACAGAGGTTAAATCCTTGTTAGACAAGAAAGTCCTAATACCAGTACCAGATGAACCAGAAGGGCAGGGGGTTTTATTCTACCCTCTTTTTGGTTCAAAAACCTAATGGTTCGTTTCGAACCATTATTAATCTCAAGCCGCTTAACCAGGTTCTTACTTATGAGAAGTTTAGGATGGAGTCAATTTCATCTGCTATCCTAAACTTATCTCATAATTGTTTTATGGCAACAATAGATCTTAGGGATGCATACTACCATATCACTATTCATCCGGATCATCAGAGGTTTCTTAGGGTGGCTGTGAATATAGATGCATCAGTTTGCCACTACCAGTACAGGGCCATGCCCTTTGGCATCTGTCAGGCTCCCCGAATCTTTACCAAGGTCATGGCGGAGGTTATGGCACACGTCAGAGAAAAAGACATTATCATAATCCCATACCTTGATGATTTTCTTATTGTTGGAGATTCCGTTTCCACAGTGGCATCTAACATTACCTTGGTCGAGGAGGTCTTCGCTAAACTTGGATGGGAGGTGAACAATGAAAAATCAAATAAAATCCCATCCCAATATTGCAAATTTCTGGGGATCTGCCTAGATTCTGTGTCCCAGAGATCTTTTTTACCCGACAGTAAGATAACCCTTGTCACTCAGAGGGTTCAGGGCCTGATAGATAACTCACAAGTTTCTATTAGAGGAGCCATGTCAGTTTTGGGTCTGCTCACCGCTTGTATCCCTGCAGTTCAGTGGGCTCAATACCATTCAAGATCTTTACAGGCTCAGGTACTAGAGGTCTGGAATGGAAATAATGACAATCTGGACGATGTATTTATTTTGTCTCCACAGACCCTCAGGTCTCTATCCTGGTGGACAAAGAGGGACAATTTAGACAAAGGACTGCCATGGAACATTCAGGATCTACTTACAATAACAACGGATGCAAGTCCTTACGGATGGGGAGCACACTCAGACTCCCTGGTGCTCCAGGGGGTCTGGAGCCCAGAACACTCCAGAGACTCACAGAACACGAGAGAGCTAAGAGCAGTGTTCCTAGCATTAGCGCAATCCCTTCCAGTCATCAGGGGAAGAAATGTAAGGATCCTCACAGACAATGCCACCGCAGTAGCGTATCTAAACCATCAAGGGGGCACAAGGTCAGTGGAACTAATGAGGATTGCGCATTTCATTTTCAAACTTGCAGAGCTTCACCTTCTCTCCCTGACAGCTCTACATCTCAGAGGGGTGGACAATGGCAGAGAGGACTTTCTAAGCAGACACCAGCTCCATCAGGGGGAGTGGGAATTAAGTCAGGAAGTGTTTCATCGGATTTGTCAGCTATGGGGAACCCCACAAATAGACCTGTTCGCCTCCCGGCAGAACAGAAAGATCAAAGCCTTCTATTCCCGGTGTCAGTCAGACAAACCACTAGCCCTGGATGCTCTAGCACAATCATGGCAAACAGGCCTGCTATACGCCTTCCCTCCGATAAGGCTCCTGCCCCGAGTAATCAGGAAGATCAGGCAGGACCAAGCAGAGGTAATATTGATTGCCCCATTTTGGCCAAGGAGGGTGTGGTTTACCTGGCTACGCAAGATGTCAGTGACGGATCCTTGGGTTTTGCCAGAGCAAGTGGATCTCCTGAGCCAGGGCCCAGTATATCACCCAGGAGTAAAGAACCTCCATCTAACAGCCTGGTTTTTGAGAGGCAGCTTCTAAGAGATCGTGGTCTGTCGGAGGAAGTGATATCCACTATGTTAGCCAGTAGAAAGAGAGTCACCTCGGACATCTATTTCAGAACCTGGAGAGCTTTTCTTAAGTTCGTTGGTCACCCGGTTAATGTCTTGGAGCCACCCAACGTTCCATTACTACTGAATTTCCTTCAGGAAGGTCTCAATAAGCATTTAAGACCCAGCACCATTAAAGTGCAGGTGTCTGCCTTAAGTGCTCTTTATGATTCTAAACTGGCAGAACACCCTTGGATCAAGCGTTTCATTAAAGCAGCAGTGAGGCTTCACCCTTCCATAAAGAGCAAGCTTCAACCTTGGGATCTAAATCTGGTCCTCTCAGGATTAACATCAACCCCATTTGAACCAATATCAGATATACAGATTAAATTCCTTTCCTGGAAGATGGCATTTCTCCTAGCCATTACTTCCGCAAGGAGGGTTGGAGAGATCAGAGCCTTCTCCATAGCTCAACCATACATGGTCATTAGGGACGATAGGGTCACTCTCTCCCCTGACCCAGCCTTCCTTCCTAAGGTAGTATCAGACTTCCACAGATCCCAAGAAGTGGTCTTACCGTCCTTTTGTGCACATCCATCTAATGACAGAGAGGCCTCCTTTCACTGTTTAGATGTTAAACGTGCATTAGTTCACTACCTAGAAGTCACTAAGGAGTGGAGGATAGATAATAATATTCTGATAGCTTTTCAGGGGAAGAATAAGGGTAGAGCAGCCACCTCTCAGACTATTTCTAGGTGGATCAAGCAAGCTATTAAGGAGTGTCTCTACTAGATCAGTGTCTACCTCGTGGGCAGAGAGGGCTTCAGTATCTATAGAAGAAATCTGCAGAGCAGCTACCTAGAGCACACCGCATACATTCTTTAAACAATACAGATTACAGCTCTCTCCTTCAGAAGACCTCAGGTTTGGGCGCAGAGTGTTAGAAGCAGTGGTCCCCCCCTAGGCGGTTATTCCTAGTCTAATCTCCAGGGGTGCCGTCATAGGGCGAGAAGAGAAAATATAAAATTACTAACCGGTAATTTCTTTTCTTTGAGCCTATGACGGCACCCCGCCTAAACCCACCCATTAAGGGAATTCGCATATATAAAGTAAAGCTAAATTTAATATAAATTCATACGTATATAAGATAGAATACTTTCATTTGAACAGACGTATATTTAGGTTTGGTTGACACATGTTACACTTTTTTGCTGTGTGTTTTTCTACACGTGTGTTTTTAAGCCTTCGCTCCTAGGTTCTTGCTGACAGACTGGTGTGTTTGGGGCGGAGCGTTTCTTTTAAAGGTCCAGTGGTCCTGTTTCCTGTCCAATGGGAGGAGGTGGTCCTCTCCAGGGGTGCCGTCATAGGCTCAAAGAAAAGAAATTACCGGTTAGTAATTTTATATTTTTTAATGTCTTTGCCCATTTTCTGGGCATATACTTCTTCCACGCTGTTGAGTCCTGCACAGAAGTATGGTCCAGGAAATAGACAAAATGTCATGCTTATTCAAGTCAAAGGAGCCATAAGCCCCACACCAGGCTGAATGTCAAGCTCACTATAGCATTTTTTTTCATAGATTTCTGAAGTGGATCAGAAAATTTCATGTAAGCCTTACCATGTAACCACTAAAAACCAGCCACCCACTGGGTGTCTGGTTTTTAGTGGTTACACTGAAGGGAGAGCCCCAAATGAAGGTCTAGTCTCGACAATGTAATATATCCAACTTATATATATATATGTGGTTATAGGTCAGTTTCACTTACACAGAATAGTCCCGCATAAACAAGAACTAGAAGCAGCCTCCACACAACCGGACTCCACAGGTCTCGTAAACTCCAATATGTACAACACAATAAGTATGGAGGAAATGAATGGTTGTCTCACCAGTTAGTAGATTTGTTTGGTCCGGTATGAACCTTCATGTTCTGAGACTCCAGAACACACAATACTCACAGTTGTCTCCTTGACATATATTCATTTTATTTTTCATGTTCACATTACATGCTGAAGCTCACAGCCAGGGGCCTAGCTAAAGGCTGATGGGCCCTGGTGCAAAATTTTAGCTTGGGGCCCCCCATCTCCCCCCGATCAGGCAAAGTCCTATCTAACGTTATATCCAATTACTCTAATGTGCCACCATGTTCTAATGCCCTGTCACTGCCTCCACCTCATGTACTGCACTACTGCCCCCTATAATTAATGGACTGTACTGTGTCATTGTCTAATCATTGTATTCCAATCTTTGACTCTACAGCTGAAAAACTACAACTCGAATCATGAACTGCCAGTTGGAAACGATGGGGGTTGTAGTGCTGCAACCTGAAGAGCCACATGCTGCAAAACTACAACTCCCATTATAAACTGTCAGCAGGGCATGATGAAGTTTGAACTTCTGCAACCTGGAGAAGTCACTTGATATCACCTGCAGTCCTATGTAACACCACAGATAACAGTGATATCCCTCTGAGTACAGATAATGTAGTAGATGTCACCTGCAGTCCTATGTAACACCACAGATAACACAGTGATATCTCTGAGTACAGATCATGTAGTAGATGTCCCCTGCAGTCCTATGTAACACCACAGATAACACAGTGATATCTCTGAGTACAGATAATGTAGATGCAGCACAAGCTGGAGCTCAACGCGGTAAAGATACGGCCATAGGACATAGCTTGGGCCGCCAAGGCAGATGTCTGGAGGAGGGGGGCGCTGTTACTTGCTGTCATCTGATTAGGTAAGAGGCCCAATCAGATGACAGCATGTGCCAGCGGGCGCAGCGGGACAGATTAGCGCAGTGCTTCCCAACCTTTTCCACCTCGGGGCACCCCTACTAAATGATGTTCTACAAAATAAGAAAACCGTCATACAGTGACTCACCGGTGATGTCTTCTTTGATCTGAGGCGTCACTTTCCCTTTTCCTCTTCATCCGGCCCAGTCCTCCAAGATGATTCCTTCCAGATACGTTTCATCCCCTTAGAACCTGCGAGACAAACAATTTAGGCTCCGCACATTTCTAGCAACTTCCTTCCCTTCCTCCCTCTTGTAGGCTCCCATAGTAACTGCACTGTTTGGTGTAATGTGCAGTAAAGTGAGTAGGAATGTGGGATGCCCCCTGTATGTAGGATTCCCTGCTGTGCCCCCATGAGCTAATAATGCCCCCAGAGGTGCCCCCATACAATAATAATGCCCCCAGAGGTGCCCTCATGAGCTAATTATGCCCCCAGAAGTGCCCCATGAACAAATAATGCCCCCAGAGGTGCCCTCATGAGCTAATAATGCCCCCAGAGGTGCCCTCATGAGCTAATAAGGCCCCCAGAGGTGCCCCCATGAACTAATAATGCCCCCAGAGGTGCCCCCCATATACTAATAATGCCCCCAGAGGTGCCCCCATGAGCTAATAATGCCCCCAGAGGTGCCCCCATGAGCTAATAATGCCCCCAGAGGTGCCCCCATGAACTAATAATGCCCCCAGAGGTGCCCCCATACAATAATAATGCCCCCAGAGGTGCCACCATATACTAATAATGCCCCCAGAGGTGCCCCCATACAATAATGATGCCCCCAGAGGTGCCCCCATGAGCTAATAGTGCCCCCAGAGGTGCCCCAAGAACTAATAATGCCCCCAGAGGTGCCCCCATACAATAATAATGCCCCCAGAGGGGCCCCCAAGAACTAATAATGCCCCCAGAGGTGCCCCCATACAATAATAATGCCCCCAGAGGTGCCCCCATACAATAATAATGCCCCCAGTGGTGCCCCCAAGAACTAATAATGCCCCCAGAGGTGCCCCCATACAATAATAATGCCCCCAGAGGTGCCCCCAAGAACTAATAATGCCCCCAGAGGTGCCCCCATATACTAATAATGCCCCCAGAGGTGCCCCTAAAAAAGCAAACATCCTACTCACCTAATGGGCGCTGTGTAGCTGCAGGCAGCAGCTCTCCTCCTCCTCTTCGGGCTCCATCTTGCGAGCCGCAGGGACGGGACTTCCGGCAGACGTGATGACGTCACATCCTCATGCCTGCCGGAGAGGTCACGGCCCGGCCTCCCATAGGCTGCTGGTATGAAGCGCCGGCAGCCTATGGGAGGGAATACAGGAGGAGGACGCTGACAGGTCCTTCTCCTGTATTCTGATCGCTTTAATGTTCCGCCAGCTCACTGTGCGGGCGGAACATCAAAGTGATCTGTGCATCCCGAGAAGCTGCGCGGCTGCAGCTTCTCGGGATGCTTGAAGTGACACTGTTACAAGTGGCAAGGGGGGCCGTGCGGGCCCCCCTAGCGTAGGGGCCCGGTCGCCATGGCGACCCCGGCGACCCCTATAGCTACGCCACTGCTCACAGCTGATGTATCCATCAGACACGGACGCCCAGGTACGTCCTTACCGCGGACGTTTCGGAGGACATAGACTCCTCCTTCCTCATCCGCAGAGACGCCAGGGGCTGGACAACGTTATATAGATGCTGAAGTTAACACTTTCATAGCATGCACTAGACATAATGGCATATAATATACAGTATACAACACATACAATCCAAATAACATGTAAACTCCTAGATGTGGGACGTGGGATACAAATGATTACAGAAATGCTCTAAAGCTACAGACCTCATTAAGTCCATTCGGACTCAATGTTTCCAACCTTGAAATCCAAAAGGTCTCACAACGGAGTAATCGCTTGCGATTCTCCTCCTTGTCGGCACAGACTTCTACCTGCTCCACAACTTGCCACCTCAGATCACAAACATTATGACGAAATTCATAAAAGTGCCTGGCTACCGTAGTCTCTCCAAACGTTTTACCATCACCTCTTACAGTCGTCTCTATCCCCTGATTCACACCAAATTTGCGGATAGCGGCTTTGTGCTCGTTCAGACGCAGCTTGATAGAATGACTGGTCTGTCCCACATAGCCGTAACCGCAAGGACACTTGAGGAGGTAGACCAGATTCTTATCATTACAGGTGAAAAACCCTTTTACAGGGTACTTAGTACCTTTACTGGGATGACTAACAGAGTCACCCTTTATGATCGCCGCACTGCAATGCTGACATGTCATGCACCCAAAGGTGCCTTTCTGGCGGCTAGCTAAAAAAGTCTGCCTGCTCATTTTCTTCTTAGCTATGTCACCCCTTACGAGTTTGTTCCCAATAAATTTATTCTTTTTGTAGCAAAACAAAGGTCTCTGAATATCCTACCATATTTTGGATCACATTGTAGAAACTTTCAATGTTTCAAAAGACATCTTTTCACAATCTGAGAATGTCTGTAATAAGTGCTGTTAAACAGCAATCTATCACATACTTTATCCACTTTTTCTTTTTTCTTTTTCACTTCTCTCCTGTCTAGTCTGCCGACCTCATTTTCTGTGGAATTCACCTCTCTCTTATTATATCCCCTCTCAATGAATTTAGATTTTATTTTTTCTGCATTTTTGCGATACTCACTCTCAGTGCTGGCAATTCTTTTAGCACGCATAAACTGAGATTTAGGCAAGCTCTTAAATACATGGGGGGCATGCTGACTCTTACGGTGCAATAAATTATTTCTATCGGTGGGTTTAGAAAATAATGTAGTTTCTTACATGTGTGATGTGCAGCCGCTCCTCTATCTCCATGTCGGATTTTGTATTTTTCTCTTCTTTCTGGGCAGCTGGCACTCCCCTTTAAAAGACCCATGTGACCTAAGTCAGCAGAGCATATGCCTGTGCTCACATGACAGTACCTCCATGTTTTTCCCATTCTGTCTTCAGCAGTTTTTGGTGAGTGTAATACCATATCCATACTTGTGGTGTTTGGGGGCAGCCTTCCCTGCCGGTGGTGCTGGCTGGGACTTTTTTGGGGGGGGCATTTTGGGTCTGGTCCTGTGATATGGGGGTTTCAGGGCCACTCCATGGCCTCCCTTCAATTCATGTGCACGCTTTGCGGGGGTGGCGGTCACTGACCGACACGGTGTGGAGTTAGCGTAGGGACCCGTGTGAACCAGGAGACCTGCACGTTAGTACACGGGGCGATATGGCTTGATCAATTCATATTCCAACATCCTGAAGTTGTTTTTTTAAAATAGGCTTAGCAGCATTAGTATCAGCCATAGGTGTGCTGTGCAGCCGCTCCTCTATCTCCATGTCGGATTTTCTCTCTCTGAATATCCTACCGTATTTTGGATCACATTGTAGCAACTTCCAATGTTTCAAAACACATCTTTTCACAATCTGAGAATGTCTGTCATAAGTACTGCTAAACAGCAATCTATCACATACTTTATTCACTTTTTCTTTTTTCTTTCTCACTTCTCTCTTGTCTAGATTGCCGACCTCATTTTCTGTGGAATTCACCTCTCTCTTATTATATCCCCTCTCAATGAATTTAGATTTTATTTTTTCTGCATTTTTGCGATACTCACTCTCAGTGCTGGCAATTCTTTTAGCACGCATAAACTAAGATTTAGGCAAGTTCTTAAAAACATGGGGGGCATGCTGACTCTCACGGTGCAATAAATTAGAATTTCTATCAGTGGGTTTAGAAAATAATGTAGTTTCTAACATATCAACGCCTCTGCGAACTTTCACATCAAGAAAATGAATGCACTTGCTATCATACTCCAGAGTAAACTTGATGGTCTCATGACAGCTATTTAGGGTCTCAAAAAATTTAAGTAGAGATGTCTCATCTAACGTCCATAGCAAGCATACGTCGTCCACGTAGCGTACCCACGTGGACGAAGTCGTCAGGAAGGGGACGACGAACCTCACTTCAAAAGAATGCATAAAAATATTAGCTAGACTAGGGGATACAGACGAGCCCATGGAAACACCATGGGTCTGCAAATAAAAATCTGTATCAAAACCTGAAATAATTACGACTGAGCACCAAGCCTAGCAGGCCCATCAAAAAATGAATCATGCTGTTACTCATGTTGGCAATCATTATTGAGCTGTTCCCTAATACACAGCATGCCCTCCTCTTGAGGAATATTGGTGAACAAACCTTGCACATCAAGTGTGCAAAGAAAGGTCACATTAGTAGTATCTATGCGCTCAATAACATCCAAAGAGTAGCCAGTACCGACCAGGCATCTATCGAGTCTACGTACGATACCTTGCAGGAAGGAATCCACATACGTTTCAAAGATTTTTATTGAAAGGGTTTTTTTTTTTTTTTTCCACACAGAAAATTTTGTACACAAACAATGAAGATATAGAGTACATAGGTATAGGTAGAAGTGGGAATATCATAAATTGGTAAGTAAGGTCCAGGGACCAGCAGAGTCCATGGGTCAACGCCCCCCCCTGATGGGGATAGAGTATCGCCTTTGCTTGTACTCCACACGGTATTGCAGATCAGGGCGATAATGGCTTCCTTGTAGGTGGTCCCGCTAGGTACCAACAGCAATCAAATAGAAGAGGTAACTATAACTTTGTAAACAAGGCGACCTGTCATTAGGTCAAACAAATCAACCAAACAGATAGTAAGGCAGGGCAGCGTCTCCAGGCATGTAGGGTAGGTATTGTACACAGTCGGGGGGGGGGGGGTTAGGTCAGGTAGCTAGTACTCCGTAGATTAGTTGCACCCGTAGATGAGGTTATCAACAAAGGGCGTTGGCGTAGGAGGGGGGGGGGGGGGGGATGGATATGTCTCTATGTAAGGTCAGGGGTCAGGGGTAGTGTGGTGTTTACTGTTAGTCCACACCTCCCATTAACTAACAGTCCCTTTACCTTGAGCTATACACAATTCCATGGCGTATATCATTCTGGTTTCTGCTATGACATCCATAGCTAGGGGAGGGACTCTAGACTTCCATTTTCTGGTGATAATAGACGTGCTATAGTCAGGATTTTGCAAAATAT
Organism: Dendropsophus ebraccatus; assembly: GCF_027789765.1. Classification (NCBI taxonomy): domain Eukaryota; kingdom Metazoa; phylum Chordata; class Amphibia; order Anura; family Hylidae; genus Dendropsophus; species Dendropsophus ebraccatus. The sequence goes on along the minus strand of NC_091465.1, from coordinate 55,161,763 downwards.
AGGTTTGTGTCGGGCCGGGATCTGGGGCAATCGTAAGGATAGTAGTGCCTGTTCCGGAGAGAGGGCGAGTTGTGTCCCAAACAGTGAGTTCAACAAGTCTGATACCTGGCTCCAGAACAAGCGGAGTACAGGACACTCCCATAGTACATGTATCAACGAACCTGTTTGACCGCAGCATCTCCAGCAAAGTGGATCCGACGATGGGTATATTAAATTGAGTCTTTGCGGTGTGTAGTACCAGCTCAGGCGGCACTTTACCACATTCTCCCTTTGTGGGATGCTTAACACAGACTTAAGGGACCAGCGGAACGCCTGTGTCCATTCCTGTGGTGAGAATGAGGACTTTAGCGCTTTTTCCCATTTAAGAATATATGGATCCTTGCTGAAGACACTGAGGTCCCCCACGTATTCATAGAGTGGCCGTAGGCCTTTCAGTTTACGATTTAGTAATAGGGGTAAATATGGATCCCAGAGTATTTTTACCTTCGCCTTAGCACCCAAGAAGTGGCGTATTTGCAGATATATGTAAAAGTCGTGGACTGGCAACTAGAAATGTTCGCGTAGTGATTCGAAGTCCTTCAAGGCCGATCCTTCATGCAAGAAGGCTGATTTGGTTAGGTCTAAGACTTTCCACTTTTCCAGTGCAGAACCTGCGACAGAGTGCAGGAGAGGGGTGAAAGCTGTTATAGGAAAGTGTAGAGAGGAAGGGGGGTGAGAGGAGCCTTTATTTGTATGGCAGAGCTTCCAACATTTTAAGCTAGCTATCATGGTAGGGGGTAAGTGTCCCGGGGTTACAGCGGGGTCTAGGATTGCTGCAAAAAGAAAATCTTGTAGGCTGCCTTGTATATATGTTCTTTCTATTGTAACCCAGTTAGCATATGAGTGATCGTTACACCAGTGGCGGAGCTGCGAAAGAAGGGTGGCTGAGTAGTAGAAGAAGGGGTCAGGGACACCCAGACCTCCCATGTCAAGTGGTTTAACTAACACTGAATACTTAATCCTAGGGGGGCGGTTTGCCCATATGTAGGATGAGATTACTTTACAGACAGCTTTAAAGAATTTCTGGGGAATCGTAATAGGGAGTGTTTGAAACAAAAATAAGAGTTTGGGAAGGAGGAGCATCTTGAACGCCGCCACACGGCCCATCCACGATGTCTCTGTTTTAGAAAATTGTAAGGTAAGAGACTGGAGCTCTGCCAGCAAAGGCGGATAGTTTTTTTGAAAAAGTAAGGATGGGAGAGCGGTAATGTGAGTACCAAGATATTTTAGTGAATCACTTCTCCAGTCCAAGGGGAATCCGGCTTTGAGGGAATTCAGCTCAGCGGGGGGGATATGAAATGGGAGAATTTCAGATTTCATTTCATTTAGTTTATAATAGGAAAGGACCCCAAATTGTCGCAGCAAGTGAAGAGCGCGCCCAAGGGACACGGCAGGGTTGCTAAGTGACAGGATGACATCATCCGCGTACAATGATACAGTGTGCGTATGATTTCCAATTTTGATGCCAGAGATTTGGGGGTCAGTGCGTAAGAGGTGTGCCAAGGGTTCCATAGAGATTATAAAAATCAGGGGGGAAAGTGGACAACCCTGCCGTGTTCCATTAGTGATGACGAATGGAGGGGAGAGCATACCATTCGTGAAGATTTGAGCTATATAATGCAGTGATAAATTTATGCAAAGGGCCCGAGATGCCAAATTTCTGGAGGGCCGAGAAGGCGTACGGCCAGGAAATCCTATCGAACGCCTTCTCGGCGTCCAACGATACTAAGACTGCTTTAGTTTTATGTTGGGAGATATGGTGTACTATATTTATAACTCTGCGGGTGTTCTCATAGGCTTGTCTTGATTGGACAAATCCAGTTTGGTCATTTTTAATAATGTGAGGAAGGAGGACTGCTAATCTAGTGGCGAGCAATTTGGCATATATTTTTATATCTACATTTAGAAGGGATATAGGACGGAAATTTTTAGGGTCAGTAGTGGGTTTGCCCGGCTTTGGTAAAGTAATGATTGTAGCCAGTTGATTTTCAGCGGGGATTTTGCCAGATTCTCCAATGAACTGGAAGAAAGATAAAAGATGAGGGGCTAGGATAGGAAAGAAAGTTCGGAAATAAAGATTAGTGAGGCCGTCAGGCCCAGGGGATTTAGAAGTCGGTAAGGACTTCACTATAGATTCCAGTTCAGATATCGTAAAAGGAGCGTTCAGAAATAGACGCTGTTCTTCTGAAATAGAAGGAAGATTGAGAGAGTCCAAAAAAGAATCTATAGCTTGTTGCGAGGGAGTAGGATTATCACTATCTTCTCTTAGATTATAAAGTTTAGAGTAAAATGCTCGAAAGGATTCGGCTATATCTGACAGGGTCACTAATTTACCCTTAGATATAGGGTCTACCAAGTATGGGATCCTAGATTTCGTGTGTTGAGCTTTGAGCCTCCTTGCGAGCACCTTACCAGCTCTGTCCCCTTGCGCATAATACATACTCTTAAGTTTACGTAGCTTATATTCATAGTCTGACAATAAGACCTCTCTCAATCTTTGTCTTAAGGACCTAAGTTCTGTAGTTATGGAAGGAGATTGACAACTCTTATGAATAGTCTCCACTTTTTTGATATCAGCCAGGAGAGAAGTGATCACCCTCTGACGGGCTTTTTCGACTTGAGAGCCTAGTTTTATGAGGGTGCCGCGTATCACTGCCTTATGGGCATTCCACAGGATTTCTGGGGAGATCTCGGGAGAGGCGTTAGTTGCAAAGTAGTCGGCCAGACATTTTTCAACCTCTGGTCTATGTAATTTGTTCGATATGAGAGATGCATTACACCTCCACATAAAAGTTTTAGGCGAGTTGGTTTGCTCTGAAACGCATATGGAGATAGGTGCATGGTCTGACCATGTGCGTGTGAGAATGGCTGACTCTGTGATACATAAAAGGGTTGGAAGATTAGTGATGAATAAATCTATTCTGGAATAGGAATTAAATCCAGGGGAATAGAACGTATAGTCCCTTTCTGAGGCGTGGTGAGCTCTCCACACGTCATATAAGTCTTCCTTCCATAAGGACTGATCCAGGGAAGGGTGAGGGCGAGTGGGCGCTCTTGAGACGTCCCTTTGGAGGTCAGGTGAGATATTAAAATCTCCCCCTAGGATGAGAAGTCCTTTCTGGTGTCCTTGCACAATCCTATATACTTTCCGGAAAAAGTTAATTTGGCCTCTATTAGGGGCGTACACGTTGACCAATGTATATTGGGCATTATTGATTGTACAGATAAGGATCAGATATCTCCCGGCTTTATCAACTATTTGGTGGTCTATGGTGACCGCAATTGAGTTCCGAAAGGCTACAAATACACCTCTACTCTTGGCATTATAGTGGGAATGTATAATAGTAGGGAAAGCAGAGTGTTTGATTCTAAAAGCATCTTGGGCTCGAATGTGAGATTCCTGAGCGAATAGAATATCACACCCGAGTTTAGAAATCTCTGACCATAGAAATGTTCTCCTCTTGGGGGTGTTGAGCCCATGCACATTATAAGATACAATTTTTATAACCATTACGACATTCTAGCAATATGCTAATATTTACGTTCACCATCTGGGCATGCACTGAGGGGGGTACCCATGACTTACTTTTAGTAACCAAAGACCAAGAATGTAGGATACGGGAGGAGTACTGGAGACGCTGCCTGCAATCACAAAACAAATAGAACAAGAAAGAACACAAGAAAAACATGAACATAAACCGGGCCATATTAGGCCCACAGGGCAGAAAAGGAAAGAACTCGGGAAAACGCATACTGTCCCGAGTAGGTGTGGGGCATAAAGTCCGGCCTAGGCCAAGGGGTTAGAACACTGAGTGGATCCATGGAGTGGCCTTTTATGATTTGCCGCCTCGACCCTTGCGGCGAGAGACTGTCTCCCACTCTGAACGGATCCTCTGTGGCTTGGGAGCTGGTTGGGAAGTCAGAGGCTCTGTTACTAGATTCCATGTGTGTAGAAGTTCAAATCCATCTTCTGGGGTAAAGACAATGGAGGTCGTGCCATTCCTGGTTATGATCAGCTTATTCGGGTAACCCCATCTGTAGACAATATGCTCTACCCTCAAAGCGGAGGTTATGGGGATCAATGAGCGTCTCCACTGTAAGGTTGCGGCAGATAGGTCTGCAAAGACACTGATATCCTTATATTTCTCTGGGACTGAGTCCCGCTTCCTTGTTGCCTGTAGCATGGCCTCTTTTATATGAAAAAAGTGGACTCTGACTAGTGTGTCTCTGGGGACGTCAGAGGAAAGGTGACGAGGGCACGGTACCCTGTGTGCACGGTCGATAATACGATCTCTGTTAGAGGAGTCGGGAAGCACGTCTTTGATAAAGCGTTGGACGTAATACAGTAGTTCGTCCGAGGGGACAGATTCAGGGATACCCCTTATTTTCAGGTTGTTACGCCTGGATCTGTCTTCCATATCTGTGATTTTATTCCTCAGAGATTGTACTTCTTCAGCTAAGTCAGAGTGTGAGTCCACCATATCATTATGAATTGAAATCATCTCAGTCATCTTATTCTCAGTGTGGTTCACTCTGTCCTCCAATTGATTCACACTGGCACTTATGGGGTTAACAGCAGTAGAAAAGCTTTGTTGTATGGTGTTGCACAGCATGGATAAGAGATCAATCATTGCTGCATGTGTCAGCGGCTCTGGTGAAGGTTGTATAGATTTAAAGCAGTCAATAGGAATGAAAACCTGCTCCTCAGCAGCACGTGTGAGGCGAGGTCTTTGCTTAGCAGGGCTGGTAGGGGAGGGGGAGGGGGAGGGAGAGGGGGAATCTGCAGGCTCATGGCAAACACCTCCTCCCTGCTTCTCTGCAAAGTCATGGGAAGCTGAAGCTCTAGCTTCCTCCATGTCCTCCATGTCCCCCATGTCCCCCTCATTCTCCAAGCACGCTAGTGGGGTGAATCTGTTGGAGACTTGCCCTTGTCTCTTACCAGAGGCTGAAGTAGCAGGTGTCTGTGAGTCTCCTGAGCTGCCGGCATCTCTCCCTGTGCTGCTGCGGGCGCCATCTTGGATTGCTGAGGAGGAGAAAAACTCAGTCATTTTGCGAGGTAAGAAGGGTCTTTTGCCTCTGCGGGCTGCTGCCATGATCCAGGAGGGATTCCGGTGCCGGGTGGTACCGTTTTTGACGGTTTTCGGGTCGGCTGTCGCTAATGTGAGCTGCTATGGGCCAGGAGCTCTCCTCTCACAGGACCATCCACTCCGGCTGCAGGCCACGGCCAAGGAATCCACATAGATCGACAGAGACTGCAGCAGCGACCCAGAACCAGACACAATAGGTCGGCCAGGTGGGCTGCTGCAGTCCTTGTGGATCTTAGGCAGAAGATACAAAATCGGCACCCATGGTGTTTCCACTCTCAATGCATCAGCAGTTTACTCTTGTATGACACCATTACCAACTGCATCATTAACAAACGTGTCCACCTCACTTTTGAATCGAACTGTGGGATCCCCCGACAGCTTACGGTATGTATTAACATCCGCCAATTGGCGTAGGGCTTCATTGACATAGGAGGTGCGGTTCTGAACCACAACCGCACCTCCTTTGTCCGCTTTTTTAATCACAATAGAAGTATTCTTCTGCAATGCATCTAAGGCCTCCACTTCAGCCTTACTTAGATTCATATACCCATGATTAGCATGAGTCCAAGATTCACGGACATCATGCAAAACCATGCGTTCAAATGTGTCTCATTCTCTATCTTCGGGTCAAAAGAACTTCTTTGTAATAAAGCACCTGGAATCACATCAAGAGGCGAAGAGCGAGCCCGCTCTGTCCTCTTGACGTCATAGTAATAAATCTTAAGGTGTAACTGCCTACAGAATTGAAAAAAATCTACTTGAAAGTCAAATTCCGAGATGTCCTTCACGGGTACAATCCCTAGACCCCTATTTAATAATTTCAATTCAGTAGTATTAAGCGGCCTATCTGAAATGTTCACCACCAAGTTCTTCTTGTTGGAAAAACACATTGACTCTACTTCTTTTTCTTTTCTTTTGTGGTACGTTTGTCCTTTCCTTTTGTTGTCACAGTTCTTTGTCCCTTTGATTCGTCCGACTGCGTACTGGCCTTTGACTCGTCTGTCGTCTCCTCTTTCTCCGATATTTTTCCTAAAAAACGCACCGATTTTTTTCTTTGCTCTATATTTGTATTCACCTGAGGCTTCAGAAGAATAATCAGTGGAATCACCAGAACGGTCACTTCTCAATTGTCTCTCACGTCTTCCCTGTCTCCGCTCCGCCCATGCATACACACAATTAAGCAAATAATCATGTGTATCACGTTCAAATTTGGAGATCTTCCCCTATAGGATGGTAGTACGTAGCTTGTCAAAGGAAGTTCAGCATCCATATAACGTTGTCCAGCCCTTGGCGTCCCTGCTCATGAGGAAGGAGGAGTCTATGTCTTCCGAAACGTCCGCGGTGAGGATGTACCTTGGCGTCCGTGTCTGATGGATACATCAGCTGTGAGCTTCAGCATGTAATGTGAACATGAAAAATAAAATGAATATATGTCAAGGAGACAATTGTGAGTATTGTGTGTTCTGGAGTCTCAGAACATGAAGGTTCATACCGGATCTAACAAATCTACTAACTGGTGAGACAACCATTCATGTCCTCCATACTTATTGTGTTGTGCATAGTTGAGTTTACGGGACCTGTGGAGTCCGGTTGTGTGGGGGCTTCTTCTAGTTCTTGTTTATGCGGGATTATTCTGTGTAAGTGTGAGTTGCATTCCACATTTTACCGCAAGTGTTCAAACGGGCTGTGTGAACTATGTTGTTTGATGAAATTTTTAAACTCACTGATTCTAAAGCTGATGTATTCTCATTCACGGCAAATGATCGTGCCAGCATACTTGATCAAGCAACATCTGCTGGTCTGACTTTGCCATCTGCCAAAGATAAATGCATAATTGATTATGCTAAGCAACTTGAAAATATAAAGAAAAAAGAACTGAGCCTTGTGTTGCATGCCTCCACACTTACCGAATATTTGAAAGTACAGAGGATCCCTAGAGGTCTGTGCTGCAAATTGTCTCCAATATTGCTTCATGACGATTGGGTATATCACCAAAAATGGTATGCCCTTAATATCAACACTTGTTAGATCTGATGTTCCTGACCGTGCAACGGTTACAAGTAGCTATTGAAAAATCAGGTGTTCAAATAAAAGAAATTGAAGATAAGATTAAACAATCTAAGACAATTGATGAATGTCAAAAGATACATGACGAACTGAACTGTTCCATTGACAAGCTACGTACTACCATCCTACAGGGGAGGATCTCCAAATTTGAACGTGATACACGTTATTATTTGCTTAATCGTGTGTAAACATGGGCGGAAGAGCGGAGACAGGGAAGATGTGAGAGACAATTGAGAAGTGACCGTTCTGGTGATTCCACTGATTATTTTTCTGAAGCCTCAAGTGAAAACAAATATAGAGCAAAGAAAAAATCGGTGCGTTTTTAAGAAAAACATCAGTGAAAGAGGAGACTACAGATGAGTCAGAGGCCAGTACGCAATCGGAGGAATCAAAGGGACAAAGAACTGTAACAACAAAAGGAAAGGACAAACGTACCACAAAAGAAAAGAAAAAGAAGTAGAGACAATGGGGGAGATTTATCAAAGGGTGTAAAATTTAGACTGGTACAAACTACCCACAGCAACCAATCACAGCTCAGCTTTAGGCAGTGCTGAAAGGAAAGCTGAGCTGTGATTGGTTGCTGTGGGCAGTTTGCACCAGTCAAAATTTTACACCCAATGTGTTTTTCCAATGAGAAGAACTTGGTGGTGAACATTTCAGATAGGCTGCTTAATACTACTAAATTGAAATTATTGAATAGGGGTCTAGGGTTTGTACCCGTGAAGGACATCTCGGAATTTGACTTTCAAGTAGATTTTTTGCAATTCTGTAGGCAGTTACGCCTTAAGATTTATTTCTATGACGTCAAGAGGACAGAGCGGGCTCGCTCGTCGCCTCTTGATGTGATTCCAGGTGCTTTATTACAAAAAAGTTCTTTTGACCCGATGATAGAGAATGAGTCACTGAACACATTTGAACGCATGGTTTTGCATGATGTCCATGAATCTTGGACTCATGCTAATCATGGGTATATGAATCTAAGTAAGGCTGAAGTGGAGGCCTTAGATGCATTGCAGAAGAATACTTCTATTGTGATTAAAAAAGCGGACAAAGGAGGTGCGGTTGTGGTTCAGAACCGCACCTCCTATGTCAATGAAGCCCTACGCCAATTGGCGGATGTTAATACATACCGTAAGCTGTCGGGGGATCCCACAGTTCGATTCAAAAGTGAGGTGGACACGTTTGTTAATGATGCAGTTGGTAATGGTGTCATACAAGAGTAAACTGCTGATGCATTGAGAGTGGAAACACCATGGGTGCCGATTTTGTATCTTCTGCCTAAGATCCACAAGGACTGCAGCAGCCCACCTGGCCGACCTATTGTGTCTGGTTCTGGGTCGCTGCTGCAGTCTCTGTCGATCTATGTGGATTCCTTGGCCGTGGCCTGCAGCCGGAGTGGATGGTCCTGTGAGAGGAGAGCTCCTGGCCCATAGCAGCTCACATTAGCGACAGCCGACCCGAAAACCGTCAAAAACGGTACCACCCGGCACCGGAATCCCTCCTGGATCATGGCAGCAGCCCGCAGAGGCAAAAGACCCTTCTTACCTCGCAAAATGACTGAGTTTTGCTAATGGTGTCATACAAGAGAAAACTGCTGATGCATTGACAGTGGAAACACCACGGGTGCTGATTTTGTATCTTCTGCCTAAGATCCACAAGGACTGCAGCAGCCCACCTGGCCGACCTATTGTGTCTTGTTCTGGGTCGCTGCTGCAATCCTTGTCGATCTATGAGGATTCCTTCCTGCAAGGTATCGTACGTAGGCTCGATAGATGCCTGGTCGATACTGGCTACTCCTTGGATGTTATTGAGCGCATAGATACTACTAATGTGACCTTTCTTTGCACACTTGATGTGTAAAGTTTGTACACCAATATTCCTCAAGAGGAGGGTATGCTGTGTATTAGGGAACAGCTCAATAAGGATTGCAAACTGAGTAACAGCATGATTAATTTTTTGATGGGCCTGCTAGACTTGGTGCTCAGCCGTAATTATTTAAGGTTTGATACTGATTTTTATTTGCAGACCCATGGTGTTTCCATGGGCTCGTCTGTAGCCCCTAGTCTAGCTGATATTTTTATGTATTCTTTTGAAGAGAGGTTCTTTGTCCCCTGCCTGCCGGCGTCGTCCACGTGGGTTGAGACCCTAAATAGTTGAAATGAGACCATCAAAAGTACTTACTCTTGAGTATGATAGCAAGTGCATTCATTTTCTTGATGTGGAAGTTCGCAAAGGCGTTGATATGTTAGAAACTACATTATTTTCTAAACCCACCGATAGAAATAATTTATTGCATTGAAAGTCAGCATGCCCCCTATCTATTTAAGAGCTTGCCTAAATCTCAGTTTATGCGTGCTAAAAGAATTGCCAGCACTGAGAGTGAGTATCGCAAAAATGCAAAAAAAATAAAATCTAAATTCATTGAGAGGGGATATAATAAGAGAGAGGTGAATTCCACAGAAAATGAGGTCGGCAGACTAGACAGGAGAGAAGTGAAAAAGAAAAAAGAAAAAGTGGATAAAGTATGTGATAGATTGCTGTTTAGCAGTACTTATGACAGACATTCTCAGATTGTGAAAAGATGTGTTTTGAAACATTGGAAGTTGCTACAATGTGATCCAAAATACGGTAGGATATTCAGAGAGAGACCTTTGTTTTGCTACAAAAAGAATAAATTTATTGGGAACAAACTCGTAAGGGGTGACATAGCTAAGAAGAAAATGAGCAGGCAGACTTTTTTAGCTAGCCGCTGGAAAGGCACCTTTGGGTGCATGACATGTCAGCATTGCAGTGCGGCGATCATAAAGGGTGACTCTGTTAGTCATCCCAGTAAAGGTACTAAGTACCCTGTAAAAGGGTTTTTCACCTGTAATGATAAGAATCTGGTCTACCTCCTCAAGTGTCCTTGCGGTTATGGCTATGTGGGACAGAACAGCCGTTCTATCAAGCTGCGTCTGAACGAGCACAAAGCCGCTATCCGCAAATTTGGTGTGAGTCAGGGGATAGAGACGACTGTAAGAGGTGATGGTAAAACGTTTGGAGAGACTACGGTAGCCAGGCACTTTTATGAATTTCGTCATAATGTTTGTAATCTGAGGTGGCAAGTTGTGGAGCAGGTAGAAGTCTGTGCCGACAAGGAGAATCGCAAGCAATTACTCCGTTGTGAGACCTTTTGGATTTCAAGGTTGGAAACATTGAGTCCGAATGGAGGTCTGTAGCTTTAGAGCATTTCTGTAATCATTTGTATCCCACGTCCCACATCTAGCGAGTTTACATATTATTTGGATTGTATGTGTTGTATACTGTATATTATATGCCATTATGTCTAGTGCATGCTATGAAAGTGTTAACTTCAGCATCCATATAACATTGTCCAGCCCCTGCTGTCCCTGCGCATGAGGAAGGAGGAGTCTATGTCCTCCGAAACATCCACGGTGAGGGCGTACCTGGGCGTCCGTGTCTGATGGATACATCAGCTGTGAGCTTCAGCATGTAATGTGAACATGAAAAATAAAATGAATATATGTCAAGGAGACAATTGTGAGTATTGTGTGTTCTGGAGTCTCAGAACATGAAGGTTCATACCGGATCTAACAAATCTACTAACTGGTGAGACAACCATTCATTTCCTCCATACTTATTGTGTTGTACATATAGGTCAGTTTCTGCATTGTTAGTAGTGTGATAATTATTGGCCCACGTGGTGATCAAGTGCTTTAAAATATAGAGAAAAGGTTTGCTGCGTAGGTAAAGAATCATACAAAGGCAAAGTGTGGTCTGAAAAAAACTTTATTAGTACTAAACTTTATATGCTTGGGGGTCGTTACTTTTGTTTAGCCAACCCACCTATGAAAACTACTGTAAAGCTTGCCAGAGATTCCAGCCTGTCTGTGACCTGTGCCCTGTCTGTGACACCCCAGGTCTGTGCCCGCTCACCTCTATAATAGAAACCTTATCCTCTGGCAGGAACCCAGCTCCCCAGTTGCTGACCCTAATGCAGTTTGCTCTCCCCCTTTCAATGCCAGATTCTGGAGGAGACTGACAGAATCCTGCAGCATCAGATGTCACAGATCTTTTAGGAGGTATTTGGCACCCTTTCAATGCCAGATGCCTGCTAGGAGATCACTGGTGTCTGATGCTACAGGATTCTCCTCCAGAATGACTGAGAAGCAGAGGAGACCTCGGCAGCAGATTCAGCTATAACACATAGTCCAGCAGCTGAGAGCAAGCAGCTGCAGATCTCCTTCACAATGACTCAGAAGCAGAGGAGACCTCTGACACCAGATTCAGCTTGACTAGGGGTACGGCAGATTACGGGGGGGTTACCTAGAATGATAACTTAAAACACACCACACCCTCACCCCTACTTTACCCCCTCCCCACAATACAGCTCCCCTTTACCTTAAATGAAGACATGACACCTGCTAACGTTGGAATAATGGCCACAGCAGCCTTTTATTTAACAAAAATAACATGACAAAATATATAAACAATACTATTTAACCCCCGATAACTCCCACTCAACCTAACAACATACCCATCAGGGAGGTCATGGATGGCCCAGCAGCAGCATGAACTATAGGTCCCCCAGTCGCACCGCACCGACTCAGGGCTGGCAAATATGCCCCAATACTGCTTCCCAGAGAACAAGTATTCCTCCGCCTAAGCGGTAAGCCGACCAACCATGCCCCACCTCCCTGCAACCTAAAGGAGAGGGGATTGCCACCTTCATCATCTCACCTCCAACACCTTCTCACACAGTGCCATCTACGACCACCCCTCCGCAGCTGCCGCGACAATGGAACAACAACAGCCAACCACCCACCTACCAACACAGCAACAGGGTGGGGGGGCAGGCGCTTCAGGTCCCTCTGATCTGTCCCCTCCCTGACGCTGTCCCTTTGCCCCCTATTGGTCCCCTCAAGCGTCCCCACTCCCCCTGCTCCATCCCCTTTCCCTCAGCCTGACCATGCATTACCCTCATGCTCCACTAAGCCCTAACCTTGTTAACCCCCTCCTGCCCACCCCTTCATGTCCGGGCTGCAGCTATACTGCTCCCGCTTGCGCCCTCCCTATAACACATAGTCCAGCAGCTGAGAGCAAACAGCAACAACTTTCAGGAGCTTGAACTCGGCCAGGATCTTCCATGGAGCATTGAAACAAACCCTTTCAATGCCAGATGCCTGCTGAAAGGTCCTGGTCAGCTCCCAGATCCTAAAAGATGTTGATGCTTGCTCTTAGCTGCTGGACTATGAGTTATAGCTAGTGATAAGCGAGCATGCTCGTCCGAGCTTGGTACTCGATCGAGTATTAGGGTACTCGATGGTGCTCGTTACGGACGAGCATCTCGCGATACTCGAGAACATCTCATCATCCGTTTCTTGTAAGTTTGGGCACTATTCCTCAGCCAGTAAACATGCAGGAGACTCTTTGGTGCATCCTGAGATCACTTGGGACCGATACATGACCATAGCAGCGATTGGTTGGCCAGATCAGATGACCCTGCCATATAAAACTCAGCGCCGGCAGTACTCGCTTCAGACGTGTGTTGGAAGAGATTAGGGACAGAGCTGCTGCTGGTCAGGGAGAGCGTCAGTGTAGGATTTAGCATTCCAGTAGGCAGGGAATACTAGCAATACAATCAAACAGCCCTTTCCAAGGCTTAAGTGTTTTTTAATAGTTTTACTACAGACTGCTGGCTGGGACTGGCAGTGCTGCTACCATGATTTCACCAGCACACTGTGGTGATCGGCTGCTGGCAGAAAGAAACATTAGGTGTTGCATATAGACCCCTAAGAAGTGCTCAGTGTACTCTTTTTTGATTTTGGGGCTGTTGGTCCAGCTGTACTACATTGTATTGCTGGGATTTGTAGTACATCCTGCATAGAACTTCACTGCTCATTGTAAGGGGGTATCACAGCGTGTATCTAGGTCCAGCCAGAACCAGATTGTACCGTAAAGCCCCCCCTAAATTTGTTGGGGACTAAACTGTATTGCTGGGATTTGTAGTACATCCTGCATAGAACTTCACTGCTCATTGTAAGGGGGTATCACAGCGTGTATCTAGATCCAGCCAGTACCAGATTGTACCGTAAAGCCCCCATAAACTCATTGGGGACTAAACTGTATTGCTGGGATTTGTAGTACATCCTGCATAGAACTTCACTGCTCATTGTAAGGGGGTATCACAGCGTCTATCTAGGTCCAGCCAGTACCAGATTGTACTGTACAGCCCCCCTAAACTCGTGGGGACTACACTGTATTGCTGGGATTTGTAGTACACCCTGCATAGCACTTCACTGCTTATTGTAAAGGGGTATCACAGCGTGTATCTAGGTCCAGCCAGTACCAGATTGAACCATACAGCCAGCGTCGGACTGGGCCACCGGAGGACCAGAGGATCCTCTGGTAGGCCCCAGCCCCCTAAGCTGATGCGGCACACTGACTGTCAGGGGATGGGCCCCCTGACAGTTATACAGTCTTGCCACGGGCCCCCCTTGTCGCACTGCACCATCTATAAGGGGGGGGGGGTTATAACAGGGGGCATCTATAAGAGGGGGATAATGGAGGAGCAGGAGCCATCTATAGGGGGGGACAACAGGGGGCCATCTATAAGGGGGACAACAGGGGGCCAGCTTTAAGGGGGTGATAGCAGGGGGCATCTATAAGGGGAGGGACAAAAGGGGGTCATCTATAAGGGAGGGAAAACGGAGCATCTATAAGGGGGGACAACAGGGGGCCAGCTATAAGGGGGGGATAGCAGGTGCCATCTATAAGGGGGGGATAACAGGGGGCCATCTATAAGGGTGGGATAGCAGGGGCTATCTATAAGGGGGGATATAACAGGGGGCATCTCTAAGGGGGGATAATGGAGGAGGGGGGGAGGAAACAGGGGGCCATCTATAAGGGGGGGACACCAGGGGGCCAGCTATAATGGGAAGACAACAGGGGGAATCTATAAGGGGGGACAACAGGGAGCCAGCTATAAGGGGGCGCTAGCAGGGGCCATCTATATAGGGGGGATAACAGGGGGCCATCTATAAGGGGGGGATAGCAGGGGTCATCTAGAAGGGGGGATAGCAGGGGCCATCTATAAGGGGAGGATAGCAGGGGCCAGCGATATGGGGGGGATAACAGGAGGCCTTCTATAAGGGGGGATAGCAGGAGCCATCTATAAGGGGGAATAACAGGGGGCCATCTATAAGGGGGGATAACAGGGGAGCCATCTATAAGGGGGGATAACAGGGGCCATCTATAAGGTTGTTGTAACAGGGGGCCATCTATAAGGGGGTTATAACAGGGGCTATCTATAAGGGGGATTCCAGGGGGCCATCTATAGGGGGACAACAGGGGGCATCTATAAGGGGTGTAACATGGGGGGCATCTATAAGGGGGATAACAGGGGGGCCGTGTATGAGGGGGATAACAGGGGGTATCTATAGGAGGGGATACACAGAGGAGCAATCTATAAGGGGGACAACACAGGGGGAACATCTATAAGGGGAATAACATGGGGAACCATCTTATGAGGGGATACAGAGGGGGGCATATACTACAAGGGGGGATCATATGGAGTCAGCCTACCCACTAAATGATGTGTAAAGGGGCCAATACAGATGTGCAGTTTGTATAGAGATGAGGATGGTGTCAGAGTGAGGAGCCTAATATGTCTGTCTGGCAGATTCTGTGGATTCGTGGCTCGGAGAAGTTCTCATAATGGCCCAGGGCAGATGGAGAAGAAAATGAAATTGGAAGAACTCCGATCAGAGAAGACATCCCATGTGAGTCACTTAATATAACTGCACTGTAATGTATATGGTGTACAAAACCTGTGTAGGGCTGGCTCTACCTCTATGTGATTGTATGAGGTGATATTGTACAGAGGATTTTATTTAGTAGCAGTGGTGGTGTTAGTCAGTATGTGGGGGTACTAGTCAGTATCAGTGGTGGTGTTAGTCAGTATGTGGTGGTATTAGTCAGTAGCAGCAGTGATGTTAGTCAGTATGTGGTGGTATTATTTGTTACTTGTTATCTGGTACTGTGTTTTATTGGTTTTAGTATACAGGATTTGGTCAGAAACAGGTATGGCGGTAATATGTATGGTGATAATATTTCCTTCCTATATACTGGTATTATTGGTAATATCGGTCTTGGTATATATATCATTAGTAACTGCACTATAATCATTTTTATAGTGTGCAGAGCCTGTGTACCATTGGGGTCTAAATGGGCCAGTGTATGGTTTGCCCTAGTGTACTGACACAGCCCCGTGGTCACTATAGTACACTATTGTCATCATAATTAATCCTAATGCTGGTCCAGTCTGTAGAACAGTGTAACAGTATGGTGATATTATGGTAACAGTGTGACGGTATGGTGAGAATATGGTAACAGTGTGACGGTACAGTGATATTATGGTAACAGTGTGATGGTGTGGTTATAATATGGTAACAGTGTGACAGTATGGTGATAATATGGTAGGGGGGTAGATGTTTTTGTTCTATCCCCTATTAGTGATGTTCTGGGGTCACTTCCCTACGCTGAGCCCCCACAGATCTATATACTCTGGTCTTCTACAAAGCATCCAGTGTATAAAGCACCTAGGACCCAACTACAACAGCTGCAGGCACTACAACTCCCAGCATGTACTGACAGTCTGCAGCCCTCAGAATATGCTGGGATTGTAGTACAATGTATACAGATGTATTGCTGGACCTTCAGGACTGATGGTTGTCACCCACAGATTGCAGCCACCAGGAGACTCTGCACACAGTGATTTATTAAAGGGTTGTCCTCTCAGGAACTACAACTTCCAGCATACCCTGAGAGCTTTATAAATGTAGGGTGTTCTGAGATTTGTCACGGATACAGATGAATCCAGGAAAGGACGGGGTCAGCATGTCGTGTCTCACTGGTTCTATATTGGTGGGCACCAAGGATAATTTCCTCTGGTGGGCCCCAGGTACCCCAGTCCGACACTGCGTACAGTGGGGACTACACTGTATTGCTGGGATTTGTAGTACATCCTGCATAGAACTTCACTGCTCATTGTAATGGGGTGTCACAGAGTGTGTATAGGTCCAGCCAGTACCAGATTGTACCGTACAGCCCCCCCTAAACTCGTGGGGACTACACTGTATTGCTGGGATTTGTAGTAAATCCGGCATAGAACTTCACTGCTCATTGTAAAGGGGTATCACAGCGTGTATCTAGGTCCAGCCAGTAACAGAATGTACCGTACAGCCCCCCCCCTAAACTTGTGGGGACTACACTGTGTTATCGCACTAATAGCGATTTCTTCCTCTTTGTGCGGTATCCAAATTATCAAATAATAGTATGAGCGCTCATACAGATTCACACAGACACCAATAGCAATTGGTATCAATGCAAAAGGATTCTGCTTTATTACACAAACAACAGTTCTTATACTAGTTATGACGTACAGGAAAAGGGTGGTTACATCATGGGTTAATACTGGCACAATTGGCTATTTGCCTACTCTGGAGGGTCTTATGCTGATGAGTTCCTAAGTTATGTGACACCCAGACAACTCGCTCCCCCCCTCCCAACTCTTAAGAGAACAAAGACACATTCAAGTATATATATAATGAATACCATATGGCAGTACGAGCTATACCTGAGTATACATATAGATATATAGATATTTGTCAGACTATATCTCTCACAACTCCCTCCTTTTTGCGGACTGTAGGATCAATGAGAGAAGGCGAAGTGAGGTGCATACCCTCGCCCTAAATGACGCAGAGCTGGACTTTCCTATTTCTTCACCAGGTCCCCCCACAATCCTCTTGGGTATCGCCTTCCCATTGTCCTAACAGCCCGCAATTATCAAAGATTATTAGTTTTTTTAAGGGCAGAGTTAAAAATAATCTTGAAATAATTGATCATAATAGTCTTTGTCTTTGATAGGGTTACTATTCATATACATGGTGTTTGAGGTCACTGATGTGTTGAGTATGTGTAAGACAAGTTTCCTGAGACAAGGAATGACACAACAACATATAAGGCTTAATATTACAAAAACAACAACAAGTGTGATAACTAGGTTGGCTACTACATTGGACCAGCTTCCAAACCACTTTTCAAGCCATGAGGTAAAAGCATTATCAATTCCAGAGTTCTGAGCCAGTTCCTCTGATAAAGCTGTGAGTCCTTGTAATGCCTTTGTGATGCTTCCATCAGGGGCAGTGTTGTTGGGAATGAATGTGCAGCACGAAGCTCCGAACATCTTACAGACCCCTCCTTTTTCAGCTAAAATCATGTCGAGGGCCAGTCTGTTTTGCCAAGCCATTATTGAGGTGGAGCCTAGTTGTTCTGCAATTCCCTTGACAGCATCACGGGTGTAATTGACGAATCTCTGTTGATTATAATAGAGATAGTTAATCCAATCTACATTTTTATTAATGGCAATCATAGGAATGAGAGATTCAAAACCTGCTGCTATCTGGTTTCTGGCTTTAAACTCATCTGGAACTCCTCTAGGAACTCCTATTGCATCAATATAGACATGTGGGTCAAAGGATGTTGGGAGTGATCTCTTACTACGTTCGTGATTGACCTCATTCCATTTAGGTGGGGAAAATATCTGGAAAGGCATAAGTATCTTAACTAAGGCACACTGGCCTACCCATTCTGTCTGCATCCTGGGTCGGAGTTTCAGGTCTCCACACATCCACCAGATATCTGCATGATGTTTTATTTGATTAATAAACCATCTATCTAGATAATCGTTACTACTATTGCTTGGGTCAGTGAGTTGTACAATGTGAGAACAGTACCCTGGAGGGAAAGCACCAAGGGGTAGTCCTACACTATTGCGTTCAAAACAAGTATAGTTCCCAGGGTACGGAACTACACCAAATCCCATATGATCTTCCTCCTTTACTGCAAGTTATAATAATGCTAGGGTTTTACAAAGTGGGGCCATCTCATTGATAGGAACAGTTTCAGAGTACATCTTTTAGGCTGGGTTCACACACTGTATACTTCAGGCAGTATTTGGTCCTCAAGTCAGGTCCTCATAGCAACCAAAACCAGGAGTGGATTGAAAACACAGAAAGGCTCTGTTCACACAATGTTGAAATTGAGTGGATGGCCGTCATATAACGGTAAATAACTGCCATTATTTCAATATAACAGCCGTTGTTTTAAAATAACAACAAAAATTTGCCATTAAATGACGGCCATCCACTCAATTACAACATTATGTGAACAGATCCTTTCTGTGTTTTCAATCCACCCCTGGTTTTGGTTGCTATACAGCCTCACAAATACAGCCTCAAATATACATAGTGTGAACCCAGCCTAGGGATGCACTTGAGACCTTCAGGATCAGTAATATCATCTAATGGAAAAGGTACAGTTCCTAAATGGGGACGATCTGCAGCACAGGCAATACAGTCAGATTTATCCTGAGAAAGGGCTGTATAACGTACCCATTCTACCCATAAGTTGGTATCGGAGAACCCAGTCTCGATGGCTAACTTATTTTCGTATTTAAGATTGCCCAAGTATTTAACACCAAATATTGGCAGAGGGGTAGGATTTGCCTGTGTATCCTTTCCTATTACCATTATCTTGAACTGACCTATGGGATCTTTGCCCTCTACCACTGCTCCTAGGACATAAGTCCCTGAATCCTCTTGAGTGGGATTTCTAATGGATAGGAGCAGAGGGTTACATCTATCATACCTGCAGTTATCAGATGGGATTGCTTTTATGAGTGTCATTCTCTGCAATAGGTTTTCCCCTTTGTTAACTCTCGAGGTGGCTCCCGTTGGAGTATATCCCCAACTATTTGGACTAGTGTTCCATCCCACCAATCCCCACTTACCACATGCCATAGAGTTTGGTTCTGTCACACATATATACTTGTCCGACCAGAGCCATGTGTCCTTATTTATTTTGTCCTTTGGCCCACAGTCAACTACACTACAAAAGTCAAACCTAGCAGTTTTTGTTTCGTCTTGGTGGAACACAAAAGTAGGGATTTTATCAGTCTGAGGTTCTCCTTTTATAAAATACACAAGACATATCAACACATGCAGGACAGTTACGCCCCTGAAGATCATTCTGTTGATGGTTCAGGCACTTTCTTGCAATGGGATGCGTGGATCCAATTGGGTTTTCCTTCCAATTTGACAGCTGTGGCGGTGGTCAGCAGAACTTGGTGTGGACCTTCAAACCGTGGTTCTAGAGTTTTTCGAACGTGCTTTTTGACCACTACCCAGTCTCCTGGCTGTAGAGAGTGGGTCGCCTCTATGCTGTCTGGATCTGGAAGAGAGGCAAACACTTGGGAATATATGTTAGACAATCGTTTTGTGAGACAGATAACATAGTCAGTAAGGTTACTATGCTGCATCTGGAGTTGTTGTGGAAAATAAAGCCCTAGCCTAGGGGCATTTCCAAAAAGAATTTCATAAGGGCTGAGGCCTGTCCTACGGTTAGGGGTATACCGAATGGAGAAGAGTGCTAGGGGTAGGCACTCTGTCCATGGCTTTTTCAGCTCAGCCATAGCTTTCTGCAGCTTAGATTTGATAGTTCCATTCAGTCTTTCAGCTCTACCGCTACTTTGTGGATGGTAGGCTATATGGAAGGCTTGCTCAACGCCCAGGGCCCCCATGATTTCCTTCATGACCTCCCCTGTGAAATGCGTACCACGGTCACTTTCAATTGTCTCTGGGACCCCATAACGACAAATTATCTCGTTAATCAATTTCTTGGCAACAGATTTCGCAGTGGCTTTGGCCACTGGATATGCCTCTGGCCACCCCGAGAATAGGTCTACACACACTAGTACATATTCAAGGGTCCCAACTTTGGGTAGTTGGATGAAGTCGATTTGTAGTCTTTGGAAGGAGAAATTGGGCCTGGGGGTGTGTCTCAAAGGTGTTTTTACAGTTTTTCCCACATTGTGATGGGCACAAATCATACAAGCTTGGGTAAACTTGGCTGCTGCAACACTAAATCCTGGGGCATACTAATATTTATTCACAAGATCAGACATTGCAGTCTTTGACAAGTGGGTGTTACCATGGGTGGCCTGAGCTATGACAGGAAACAGGGCACGGGGTAAACACAATTTCCTTTTTAGTTCCCATGCTCCCTCAGGATTCATCTTAGCTCTTTTCTCTTCCCACCCAGACTTTTCTTCCTTACTGGCTTGAGATTGCAATGTTTTAAGCATTTCAAAATCAACTGGCAGAGAAATGCCTTGTTGTACGGCTGCAATCCCTGCAGGGTCATGTCTGGGATTTTGTGCAGCAGCTTTCGCTGCCTGATCAGCCCTATGGTTCCCCCGAGCTTCAGGGGTTTTGTCCGAAGAGTGGCCTTTGACCTTAACAATGGCCACCTTCTTTGGCAACAGCAAAGCATCCATTAGGGCCTTTACACCCTTGCTATTTTTAATTGGCTTGCCATTTGCTGTGAGAAAGTCTCTAGCCCTCCAGATGGGACCATAATCATGGGCAATCCCGAACCCATATCTGGAATCAGTAAATATGTTAGCAGTTTTTCCCTCTGCATATCTGCAGGCCTCTTCCAAAGCCTTGAGTTCGGCCTCTTGTGCAGACATATGAGGAGGCAGGGGTTCTGCCTTGACGAGTTCATGTTGGGTAACAACTGCGTACCCCGTATAAAATTTTCCCTGGACACCATACCGCGATCCATCCACAAAGAGCTCCATTTCTGGTTTTTCTAGGGGGGTGTCTACCACATGATCAAACCCTGCCGTCTCTTGGGACATTAACTGGAGACAGTCATGTGACTCCTCTGAGTCAGGAAGATACTGTGCTAGGTGACTCATACTACTACTCCCTCCCCCCTCCAGAGGCAGCAGAGTAGCCGGGTTCAGGGTTGTGCACCTTTGAATGGTGACATTTGGTGGCATAAGGAGTGCACATTGAAGTCTAAGGTGCCGGGCAGTGGAGAGGTGCTTGGGCTGCACTTGTGTTAGAATGGCAGTGATGTCATGCGGGGCAAGTACTGTGACAGGGTAGTTCAGTACAATGTCAGAGCTTTTATCAAGCATGAGGTGTACAGCTGCAACAGCACGGACACAAGATGGAGCTCCTCTAGCTACTGGGTCAAGTCTGGCAGAGTAATAGGCCACAGGACGTTGTTTGCCCGCCCTTGCTTGAGTGAGGACAGCCGAGGCGTGGCCAAGAGACTCAGTGCAATAGAGTCTGAAAGGCTTGTTATAGTCAGGTAGGCCCAGAGCAGGGGAGGAGCTAATGATGAGCTTCAATGTATGGAAGCACTCCACAGCCTCGTCAGTGAGGGTGTATGGCAATGATGACAGGCAGTCATACAAGGGCTGCATGAGGGCTGAAGCATTTCTAATCCAAGGCCTACAAAAAGACACTAGGCCTAAGAAGATTCTCAGGGCTTCCATAGTAGGCGGTAAAGGGATATTCTGAATTGCAGCCTTACGGTCTGGTGTGAGATGTCTGACACCAGCTGATATATAGTGTCCTAAAAAGGTTACTGAGGTGCAGCAAAACTGAAGTTTCTTCCGAGAAACCTTGCACCCATTAGCTCCAAGAAAAATAAGGAGGGACACAGAGGCCTGTTTACAGGTCTCCTTGGAGGGACAGCAGAGTAGTAGATCATCCACATATTGTAAGATGACAATGTCTTCAGATGGGGGATGCCAATCAGCTAAAACTTGGGCCAAAGCAGTACTATACATACTTGGTGAATTATGGGCGCCTTGGGGCAATACAGTCCAGGTGTACTGCTTGTGATTATGCGTGAACGCAAACAGATACCTGCAGGCAGGATCCAAAGAAACTGAAAAAAAAATGCATTTGCAAGGTCTACCACCGTGAAATGGGTGGTGCTGTTGGATATCTGCGCTAACAGTGTATGAGGGTTTGGTACAATAGGAGTGTAGCGTCATTGACGGCCCTGAGATCATGTACCATCCTATACTGCACTGGTTGGCCCTTTTCTACTTTCTTTTTGATTGGATACAAAGGGGTATTACAAGGAGAAGTAGTCTCCGCTAGTACTCCACTGTGAAGAAAATCATGTACTATCTTGGTTACAGCAGTATTTTGTTGCACACTTAAAGGGTACTGTGGTTTGCGTGGCAAAGGGGCACCAGGCTTACGTTCTACCATCATTGGAGTGACTGGTAGACGTCCCACGTCCGTGGGTCCTGTGGCCCAAAGTGTGCTTGGGACCTCCTGCAGCAGAAGAGACACTTCTTCTTCTGAAAGTGTGGAGACAAACAGTGTAAATGGGTTGTAATCACAAGCTGCTATCAGACAAATCTCCTCTTGGCCTAGAGTACCTAGTAATTTAACAGAGCCATCTGGGAGATATGTTATCTGTGCATGGATTCTCTGTAACAAGTCAGCTCCTAGTAGGTTAACGGGGGCTGTGTCACTGACCAAGAGGCGGGTCAGCAGCTGTCTGCTTGGGGCAAATTCAATTGGAATAGGTTTGGTAAGGGGTGTAGGAATAGCATTACCATCCACACCCACACATGGAATGTTATCCTTAGACATAAGGGATCGAGGGACATATTTGCTGTGTATAACTGTCTTGGCTGCTCCAGTGTCAATCAAAAAGAGGATGGGCTTCCCCCCCTTGATTGCCAAAGAGACAACCGGGGCGGGCCCTAAGGATTGCATAGATAATAGAAACACAGCATTTGACTCTGGATTGACAACTCTCTATGGGCGTTCCATTTGCTGGAAGCGTCCATTTGTTTCCTCCTCTCTGGGGCGGAGAGGTGCACGACACTCACGCCTAAAATGTCCATATCTGCCACAGTTGAAACACCTACCCCTACGTCTAAATATTCCTCCCTTTCCCTCTTTTGGGTGGAGCTGATAAGCAGCCACACCCGCTCTAGGTCTTTTGGTGAATTCTACTTCCACTCCTTTAGCAACTTGCAACAGAGTAGGAGGTTGTAGAGACCTCCACTCAGGTCTGGCCAATACCAAACCTTTACGAATGTTTTCTCTAAGACCCTCTACAAAAGCAGCAGTCAAAATTCTACCATGCATCTCTGAGGTATTTTCAAAGCCCAAATCCATCCATCTCTGCTGCAGTCTAGTATAAAACTTCTCCACACTCTCTGTCTTGTCTTGTTGCATATCGGACAAGGTGGCTGACTGATCTGCTAGCCTCTTCCTCCCCCACTCAGTGAGTCTGACTATATATCGCTCTCCAGACTGGAAAATTGTATCATCCCCATCAAGAGACCCACAGCAGAAGCAATGAGTTGAGAAAACGAATCCCCAGCTTTACACTGCACCAATTCCTCCAAATCCCTCCAACTACATGAAAAAGCCTTCCTAATCTTTGCCATCTCTCTACAAAAAGGCATAGGCAACTCCTCTGGATTAGGAATTCTGCTCATTATTGCTAGCATCTCACTAGGGGACCAAGGGCGATAGGCAGGCTCAGCAGGATGATCATTTGGTCCCCTAAGGGGGCCAATCCCATAACTTGGTTGTCGGGATGTGCGCCAAAAAGGATTTGATCTAGATTTGTTTGGCGCAGATAATGTTCCCTCTGACCTAAAATCTCTATCTTCCAAAACCATTGCTGCACTTTCCTGTGACTGTGGTACACTTCTATCTGAATAGGGTAGAAGTGATGGTGGATTACTATATTCAAGGGGTACATCAGAGGCACCTCTTGTTGTCATTATAGGTGCAGCTATAGTAGGCATACTTGGTTTTGGTGGTAAATATAATTGGGAAGAATTATTTGCACATACAATAGGGTAAAGGCCAGTACTGGGGGAGATAGCTAGACTTAGCCAACTTTTGGGTGTAGTACATTTACAACAAATCTCTCTCCAGTCAGGATTCTTTTGTCTACAACTACACTCCCAACCCCCACCATATGGGGGTGGAGCAGTATGTACCATAGAAGGTATACCATTTGGAACTGAAGTTGGGGAATGAAGGGGGTTTTGGATTGGAATGTTTTGCACGATGGAGGGAGTTCCTGTTGAAAGAGCATTACACACGGTGGTGGGGGCTGCCCCACCCTGTGCTGAAGAGCTAACACACTCTTTGTTTTCAGACATCTTCTCATATAAAAACTGTCCATCTTTCTCAATTTCTTTCAACTTTCCATCAGTCACTTCTAAAGATATCTTCCACCATAATTCTGCTTGTTCTAGACGATTATTATCCTTCAACCAACCTCTCTTTTCCTGCAATATCTCTTTCCACAATTCTTCCTTCAATCTACCACCTTCTGGCATCCCTAAGGCTTGCATAAAGGATTTCAACTTTTTAACTGCATCTTTACCTTCTCTGTCCTCCATTAATTGGGCAGCTGTTACGCTACCACCTGTAACATTAGAATTACCCATTTTTC
Source organism: Dendropsophus ebraccatus (assembly GCF_027789765.1). NCBI lineage: Eukaryota > Metazoa > Chordata > Amphibia > Anura > Hylidae > Dendropsophus > Dendropsophus ebraccatus. Next base: position 55,137,203 of record NC_091465.1, on the reverse strand, counting down.
AAGACTTAGTGGACTCTAACCACACACGTAGCTCCTCTACGGCTGACTATACTCAGCTCGACCGGACTGACCAGTACTTGGTGGACTCTAACCACACACGCTGCTCCTTGAGGCAGACTAATACTCCGCATCTACAAGGGCTAACTAGTACTCTTCTCTTTGTTTGTTTTTTTTTTGTTTTTTTTTCTTTCAGCTCTCTGCACTCGGCTGACTGTACTCAGCTGCGAGAGTGAGGCTAACTAATATATGGGTTCTTTATTCACAGTTACAGACAGTTCTAACTCACTTTCTGTTTATATGCAATTTCTTTATGCAGTTCCTATATAACATCCTCTAGAGGGAGCCCTTACACAATACACAATACTACGTATTACGTATTACGTCTCACGTACTGCGTTATCTCCGAATGGTACCGGATATGGCACAATTGGCTATTTGCCTACTCTGGAGGGTCTTATGCTGATGAGTTCCTAAGTTATGTGACACCCAGACAACTTGCTCCCCCCCCTCCCAACTCTTAAGAGAACAAAGACACATTCAAGTATATATATAATGAATTCCATATGGCAGTACGAGCTATACCTGAGTATACATATAGATATATAGATATTTGTCAGACTATATCTCTCACAACTGTACATCCTGCATAGAACTTCACTGCTCATTGTAACGGGGTGTCACAGAGTGTGTATAGGTCCAGCCAGTACCAGAATGTACCGTACAGCCCCCCCCCCCTAAACTCGTGGGGAGTACACTGTATTGCTGGGATTTGTAGTACATCCTGCATAGAACTTTACTGCTCATTGTAATGGGGTATCACAGAGTGTGTATAGGTCCAGCCACTACCATATTGTATCGCACAGCCCTATGGCTGTGGGGGAGCGGGACTGGTTGCCCAGGGCCCGCCGATCGCGCCCCCGCCAACCAGCCAGCCAAATTTTAGAAACAAATTGACTTCAATTCAAGTGCAATTTTGCAGGGCTGTCTGGTCATCTATTGTATCTCCAAGATACACGCCACTGTTCAAAGTGTCAGGGTTGGTATTGATTATAGGGTATTGATTATTGATTATAGATTATGATTATAGAGAAACATTTCAATTTGTTATGAGTCTTAATAGTTAATTCAGATATGTTTCAGCTTCACTCCAGGACTTCCTCTTTCTGGATCACTAAAGGAGAATCTTGACAGCTTGCCAATTGCTAGGCAGACGAGCTCCTGAACTTCAATGCAATAATATAACCATTCGTTGCGCACTTTTATATCTGAAAATCAAGTTATCCAATCATGCTATACCAAAGATATACTGTACATGTGACTATGTGACCACTCCTGTATTCTGTGATTATAAAATGAGAAACATTCCAATAAAAAAGGGAAGTTGTGTGCACACATCTGTGTCCTGTCTCCATGTGTTCTGTATTGTAGCTTCTAATACGGCTATGTGGGCACGGGCTAGTTAATTAGAACAGAGACAGGTAATTGATGCAAGGTGACTTAAAGTAGACTCATCACCTTGACAATGGCGCCCGAACACCGCGGTACCTCAAAATTTGACAGAAGGGACTCTAGCTTCTGGTGGCCAACGGCCTGGTGTCCGGGATAATCCTAGACTGTCTGAAACTCGGAGCCTGATCACCTCCACTGAAAACGGTAAGTTTACTGATTTTATGAATCTCTAACTTATCTGTATCAGATCAGACAGCCTTGTGTGAGTCTGGATGACCCGATCGACCCCCAATGGTTGCCTTTATTAACGACGAGGTGTCCCTCCTGCCTGTGGTACTATCCAAGAACCCGTATGTGTATTTATATACATGTACAACTTGTCGTTACCAATTAACTGTCGTCTGATAACTTGAGTGAGACCCTAGCAGCACGTGGTGACTGGATAGTATAGTGCTTTCTTTTACTGCTTTAGCTCTGTCTTTCTAGTTTACCAGAAGTGATAATTGCATAGTTATGGTGATATAGTGGTGACAGCACAAAATATTTCTTTCACTGCAGAGATCGAAATTGTGACTGTAATAGTTGTCTTCCGTCCTTGGCTCCAACCAGTGGATTAGCCCTGGTTGTGGGGTCACTGGATAAGGTCAGTTCTGAAGATTAATTAGTGAGCGGCTGCATGTAATTTTGGGTTAAGTAGGTCTTGTGAAATGTTTGTGATTTTTTTTTGAGACTGGCTCCACTTCCCCTTTTCCCTTGATGTAGTTGATAAAGGTGGTTTGCGCTATACAAATCAGCCTCCCATACTCCGCCGGTCACAGTCTAGGGATTAGCCCAGATTGTTCCGGAGAGGAAAGGTCAGATCTCTATCGGATCTGCAGTCACGTGCCAGAGTGGGCACAAAATAGGGAAACCAGTCACCCGTGCTGTAGGGGAGGTGGAAACCCGCAACGCGATGGAAAGCTTGCGGTCCTTGCTTGCTCCCAAGAGTAAGCAAACTGTTAAAACTGAGAGCGCAGTCGAATTGGTGGCCAAAAGAGAGGGAAAGAGACACGTGACTAATGTAAAAAAATTGATGGGATTCTGTGATATGCATAGAAAAGGAATGCTGCAGGTGAACCAATGGGCTAAGGCTGTAAAAGAGAATAAAGGGGTGTTAGAAGACAATGCACTACTCCCAGCTGCTCTAGCTTGGCAACGAACAGCGATTGAAATCGCAAAACAGGGCTATATTGAAATAGAGTTTCAGGACAAAAAGGGAAGTGTTAATGCATATATGTATCACATTAAGAAAGATAGGCCACCACCTTATAATGGCAGTGAGCCTCAATGTTGGGAGTGTCTGAATTTTCACCAACAGAATCCACCCTCTGCTGAGTATTGTTGTAGCTGTGGAAGGGGATGCCCCAATCCTGCCCCGTCATGCAAGATTAGCTTCCTGTATTCAGCAGCCATCTTGACACATCCCAGCCCACTACACCCTCTTCCACTTCCTCTTTTGTCGGAACTTCCAATACAGGAACTTCCAGTGCCAGTGGCCATTTTGGGACACCCAAGGGGCCTACTCCAGATCCATTATACCCATTATTAACTGCCTACAGAGCTTATTTTGTACCTGCCACAAACCTGGCCCCTCTCATGATAATGCAACACCAATATGAAAATACTCTGCTGACTCCGCAGCAATTGAAAAAGGAAACTGAAACCCCAGGAAATACTCTGGTCACTCCTCAGCAGTTAGAAGAGGGAACTGAGATCTGAGCGCAAGCCCAGCTTGAGCTAACACAAGCTGAGAGATATGCTTTCTCCACTACCCCTGAAATAGCTTCAGAACCAGGAGATTTAGCACAAGAAGCTGATAGGCAGTTTATATCCCCCTCTGACTCATATCGACCTATCATCCCGTGAGATGTTACTACTAGGGGGCCCCCAAAACCTGCCAGAGTCAGCTTTGACACCCGTGATTTTGACAACATGTCTGCTCTTTTTACTTCAATTTATACAGCACCTTTATGGAACACAGGAACTACCCTTAATATAGGTGTAGGAGACACGTCAAGGTACTACAGCCATTGTAAACCCTGCTATTGGTGGACTAAAACACTTAGGGGGAGTAGCAAAACATATTGTGCAGCTAGGGGGCACACAGATACAGGCAGAAAGTGATGATTATATCATGGCAAAAGGGGGACACACCCCACCAGTTTCTGAGACTGCTTTAACTGAACCAGGCAAACTATCTTGTCTCTGCATCATCCATCCTGTGGGACCCATATATGATGCCCAATGTCATGATGTGTCTGTCTATTTATTGAAACAAGCCATACACAACATCCTTGATGTGGTTAAAATTAAGAGATTTAAATCTGTCTCTTTACCTCTCATTTCTGCTGGATTATTTGGCTTTCCTATGTTATCCTGTGCCTCCACAATTCTTTATGCAATACTTAAACATAACCCTATTCCCACATTGGGGAAGTCCGGATTGTTGTGCCCTTACCTAAAACGGCAGATCTACTGGTTGAGACCTGGAAAGATATTACTTTGCCCAAGACCCCCTTTTGGCCTTCAAAAATTGCTTTGCAGAATGTGATGGCTCCGTCTCACAACACGATAAAAGAGGAATTAATTCCAGGTCTGCCACAGCCACCAACACCACCACTACAACCTCAACTACAGTCACCATTACCTTTGATCGAAATGCAGCTACTACCACCGCCGCCACCACCAGCAGAGACACAACTACTACCACAGCCACCACCACCAGCATCATGGCCACCACCTGACCCTACTCTATTGCAACAAGAGCATCCTCGATATGTACCTTTCACTCCAACTCAGAATCCTTTGTGAAGGGTCTATTGGACCCCGTCCGGAAGAAACTAGAAGAATCCAGGCCAGAATATGTGGACTTACCTGAGAATCAAGTCTTGGTCATTGCCAAAGCCATTGAGAAGCAAAGAATTAAAGCTGCTCCACCAAAAAAAGCTGAAACCAAAGTGGCTGTCCTGCAAGAAGTTATTGATGCCTCAGGAGCATCCCAGACTGAGACAATAATGATTAATCAACCTGTACAACTTTATCCTGGGAACCAATACCATGGACCCAGGGCCGGCGTCAGCACCCGGCTAACTAGGGCAAATGCCGGGGCCCACAGCTCCTCTAGGGGCCCACTCCCATTTGTCACTACATTTTTTTGTTAGTAAAAAAGAAAAAAAAGTGTAGTAACAAAGGGGACTGGAGGATCCTGACTTTTCCACTCGCGTAGGATCGCCAATCTAGCCATGAATAGTAGTCTCGCTATTAATTCTATATTGTTTTTAATCTGAAGTGTGCATCCTAAAATCAGAGTCAAGGCATTAAAGGGAACCGTCATGCCTTTTTCAATGGCAATAAATTCCACCACCTCTCTCCAGAACTGCTGAACTTTATTACATCTCCATAACATGTGCACATAGTCTGCATTATGTTCTTTACATCTTGGGCATATATCCTTCCCCCCCTTTCTCATCTTAGCAACCACCGTGGGGGGGTAGTGTAATCTATTTATAATTTTCAGTTGGGTAATTTGATGATTCCTATTGAGTGATACTCTCAGGCAGCTTTTAAGGATGTCGGCCCATTCCTCTTCGGAAATTGGCCCAAGGTCCCGTTCCCACTTTTGTTTTTTTACCCCTCCTGCCATTCTTCGTCTACAGTCCCCAATAGCATTATATATAAATCTTGTCCCTTTTTTTTTCCCAGCCTTATCAGTGTTTATTGCGTTTAATAGTTCTGAGTGTGATATTATGAATTTTTCTTTAACCTTAGTGCATTGTGCTGCGTGCTGAATCTGTAAATACGGATATTTATATGTGTCTGTGAGCATAAATTCCTTTTTAAGTTCGTGAAATGGTCTCAGCTTCCCCTGTGAGAACAGTTGATCTACTCTGCTAAGACCAAGGCCCTTCCATATGTGATTGTTTATTATAGTGTTAAATTCAGGAAAATTTGGGTTATCCCATAGTGGGGTGAAAATGTTACTACCTTCTATGTGTGCCCATTTTTTTACTGTTTTCCAAATTTTTTCCCATAATTTTATCTTAGTGATAGTGTTGTGTTTAATTTTGTGTTCAGGTCTCGTTTCAAAATATTCTATTGGGGACTGTAGGTCTTTGGGTAACCCAGTTATCATCCACTGTCTTATTGTTGAGTTGCTGTTATCCCGGACCATCTGATAGATGTTAATGGCCATAAAGTAATTCCTGAACTCTGGTAGTGCAATTCCTCCACTATTTTTTGGTGGGGTAAATGTGCTATATCCAGTCCTCGGCTTTTTCCCCCGCCATAGTAATCTATTCAATATTCTATCTATGGACCTAAAAGAGCTTTCCGTTATCCAGATTGGAGCTGCCGATAGGACATAATTAATCTGGGGCTGTATCACCATTTTAATCAGGGCGGCTCGATCCGCCATAGACAGCGGTAATTTACACCATACCTCTACCTTTTTCTTAATTTTATGCAGAAGGGGCTTTAAGTTATACTCGGCAAATAGGGCTATATCCATGGGTATCTTAATCCCTAAATATTCCATGAATCCGTCCGCCAGTTGCAGCCCAAAATTCCTCAATGGTTCCTGAGTTGTCCCTGGAAGTGCCATCAACAGGGATTTGGACCAATTGATCCCAAATCCTGAAACGGCACCGAATTCCTCACACGTATTTAATACATGTGGGAGGGCTTCTTCGGGGTTGCGTATAAACAAAAGGAGATCGTCCGCGTACATAACTATCTTGTCCTGTATGCCACCCAGGCCAAACCCTTCTATCAAAGGGTTAGCCTTGATCATATAGGACAGAGGCTCCACGTAGAAGGTGAACAATAGAGGCGATAAGGGGCACCCTTGTCTGGTTCCCCTGGACAAGTGGAAACTCCTCGACAGGCTGCCATTAATAGACAGAGTGGAAAAGTCAGGATCCTCCGAGTAAGCAATTTTGGTTAAATTTGGTAGAAAGAGCCTACTCATATGAGATAGTGTACTATCAGAAAGAAGCCCTTAGAACAAAGACCAAAAATACCATTTGGGCCCCATGGTTATAATACTTCGATCTGTCGTTCCTAACTTTGTTATTATAATGTTTTTCTTTTAGCAGTGTACTTCGCCGAAGGGGGGGGGGGGGGGGGGGGCTGGGGGGGGGGTTGCTATGGGCTGTTATATTGTTTACAGTATTTAATGTGTAAAAGTGTATCTTTATTTTTTTTAAAAATAAATAAATATAAAAAAAAAACAAAAAAAAAAAACAAAGGGGACTGGGCCCCTAGAGGCCGCATGTGACAGTTAGGGGCCACGCCGATAGATACTGGGGCCCCCGGGCACCTGTCTTCCTTCACAAATTTTCCCTACAGCCGAGTAGGAAAGGACCTTTGAGTGTGTAGGACCTTTGATGATGTCACGGGTCATGTGATCGGACACCTGACCTGATAGAGGGCAGCACGGTAGGCTCTGCAAACTAAGTGTTCTGTATGTGCTGGTTTCTAGTTGTTTTGTGTATAGAGGTCCTGCTGTAATATATATATATATCTATTACAGCAAGATATATATATGTTACAGCAGGACCTCTATACACAAAACAACTAGATATATCTATCTTCTATCTTCTTCTATCTTCTTCTATCTTCTTCTATCTTCTTCTATCTTCTTCTATCTTCTTCTATCTTCTTCTATCTTCTTCTATCTTCTTCTATCTTCTTCTATCTTCTTCTATCTTCTTCTATCTTCTTCTATCTTCTTCTATCTTCTTCTATCTGTCTCTCTGTCTCTATCATATAAACATGGTGAGACCCCTAGTTCTCCTATATACAGGTCCTGCAGTGATGTTCAGTGTGTATGTGTATGTATATATATATATATATATACACACTGTATATCACTGCAGGACCTGTATATAGGAGAACTAGGGGTCTCACCATGTATATATATAATATATATATATATATATATATATATATATATAATCATGCTGGTGCTGCTAGTTCTCCTGTATACAGCTCCTGCTCTGTGTGTGTGCACTTGTATATACAAACACAGACACACACACACACAGCAGGAGCTGCATGCAGGAGAGATCAGGAGATACAGGAGGAGAAAGATATGCAGCAGCCACATGTTTCTTTTGCTGCAAATCTTTCCTCACCTGTCTCTCCATGATTTGCTCCTCAAAGGGGCCCGCCGAGGCTCTGTCGCCCGAGGGCCCACAAAAAGCTGGAGCCGGCCCTGCATGGACCACAGCAATCTCAGCTCCCACAAGCACCATATACCAGATACATGACACCCAAACATATCACCTGCCATTTTTGTGGAAAGCATGGACATTTACAGAGGAATTGTCACTCTTTCCGTCGAGGGACTCAGAATGTCCAAAATTTCAACATGTAATCACAACGAAACTATCAGGATTATAATCAAGGATGTTACCAAGCACATAATCAAGGACGTTACCAGGCACCTAACCAAGGACGCTACAGAGCTCTGGATCAAGAAGCCTTTCCTCCTCCTCCTCAAGGCTACAACCAACAGGGTCCTCCTCTTCAAGACCAATTCTATCCTGAACAACTATAGGATTCTGGCAAGCCTGCGTCTACTGTTTTCACCAATCTCACCAATGACCCCAATTACCAATCTGGCCCTGTTCTAACAGTTAAAACTCCCAGTGAATGGTCATGAACTTCCTTTTTTAGTGGACACAGGTGTAGCCAGATCTGTACTAAAGACTTCTGATATTCCACCTGGGGTCATTCTCTCTCCTGATTGTATTCCCTGTGTTGGAGTAGATGGAAATCCTACCAAGACATGTCTTACCTATTCGGTACCTGTTGGTCATCAAAATATACTATCCAGACTTCTTGTCTCTCCCTCCTGCCCAACCAATCTATTGGGTGCAGACCTCCTACCAAAAAATGGGGACTATTATCAGATATGACTTTTCTGGAATGTACCGGGACTTGGAGAATACTCCCTCATCTGAAGAATTGTGTACCCTTCAAGCGGTGAATACTTTTGTGATCCTCCCAAGCCTGGAGACGTCCATTCCTCCTGAAGTAATACCCTTGATTCCTGAAAGTCTTTGGTCCACAGGTCCTGATGACATTGGTTGGCTCCCTGTGGCGCCTGTTGGTGTTCTCCTCAAGGAAGGAGCATCTCCACCCCAATTACCACAGTATCATTTGAAGGCTGGACAAGAAAAATCTCTGGAAGAGCAAATCAATACCTTTTTGGCTAAAGGAGTACTCATCCGATGTATATCTCCAGCAAATACTCTTCTGTTTCCCGTCAAGAAAAGAACTACACCAGGTGAACCTACCAAATACCGTTTGGTTCAAGATCTCAGAGCTGTGAACGCTGTTACTGTTTCGGAGACCCCTGTGGTACCAAATCCCCACACCCTTCTCAGCCAAATCCCTCCTACTGCGGCTTGTTTCACAGTCATAGATTTGGCCAACACATATTTCAACATTCCTCTGAGGGAGGACAGCAGATACCTATTTTCTTTCACATATCGAGGGGCCCAATACACTTGGACCAGATTGCCCCAAGGAGCCCAAAACTGTCCCAATCAATTCACTCAATAACTCACCAAAGAAAAGAAAATGTCTAATATAGGAGCACACCCACAATCAAATACGTCAAAAAACACAATAAAGTTTATTGGACATAAATCAAAAAATACAAAGAAACAGCATACAAAAATGGCAAAGGAAAACCGATCCCTGCACACTAAAAACTAAAATTCCCAAGAAGGAAAAACATTGTGGGACCCACACTGTAGTGAGGGACCCCCGGGCCAGCCAATGGTCATACAATACAGCTCAAATAACCCTCATAAATGATAAACAACAAATTGTATGTGAGCCACAAAAAAAAAAAAAACCTTATAAATATAAAGTATACAAATATAAGGCAACAAAGCAAATACAATGTGTCAGGTGTATAGTGACTACAATATGGGATAACAAACAGTGAAACAATCAAAAATCATGTCACCAAACAGAGAGGGAGAAGAGCGACTCGTGGCGGCCCATGATGCCCCAACGCGTTACGTTCCACCGGAACTTCGTCAGGGAGACAGAGTGTCATGCAGGAATCCTTTTTATACATAGCTATAACGAGGGGAGGCACCTGTTGTAAATAATACATGAGAGCACCAACCTATTAGCAGCAAAACATCTCCTGGGACGTGTGTGGTCATGGCAAGATGGCGTACGCGGCGTGCCGGTATGTCCACTGCGCATGCGCAGGCAAGTACTGGCAAAAAGTTGAACCGGAAATTGGTATGTAAGGGCATTCGTCATTACTTTGCGCAGACAAGTACTGGCAAAATGTTAAACCAGAAGCTGGCCTTCATCATACATTACTGGCAATAAGTAAACACAACCTACAAAAAGCAATATCAGCAACGCATGCGCACAAAGCTCCCAGCGGAATGTAAGCTAAGAATAAAACTTATGAAAGCAAAAATCAGTCACATGGTATATATTCATATTGGTATAGGTGTACAGTATCGTGAAACAGTGCCCGCTCCTTGCCAATCCGCCCCCCGCACTTTCACAGAGGAGCATTGGCAAGAAATTAAGAAAAAATGGGAGGAATTATCCAACACCTGTGCTAAAGGCTTCCCGGAATTACTTATCCAATTAAACCAGAAAATGATTGAAGAATTGAAAATTGAGGCAGAAAGAGTCCAGAATAAGATCAATGAGATGTGTCCCCCAGAAAGTTTATCCAAATTTAAGGAGGATTTGGAGAACAGTTTCCAGAAATGGGAAAAAGAGATCTGTGCATTTAAAACCAAGAAATTTGAGATAGATGTGATGGATTCACAAAATAACAAAGTATACAGATGGAGACAGAATAGAGAGAGAGGACGCTCCCTCTCTAGATCTTGCTCAAATTCTGTTGCCTCACGAACCTCAAGTGAGGATCAATCTAGAGGAAGAGATCAAAGAGCAGGTGCTGAGAGGGGGAGGGACACCCTCGATACCAACTATGTCCGAACTGGGAGAAGTCAAAGTGTAAAAAGGAAACAAGTTGGATTCCCTTAGAGGAGCAATCATAAAAAGAATGCCCTTGAGGTAATCAATTTATCCTCTCATACCCTCTCTGATGCCCAACGTGATCTGTTGTCTAAAGGGTTAACATTTTCTCCTTGTAATAAGTTTAATTTTTTTACAGCACTAAAGGATTTACATTTATTTTCGAGAAAATTATTACTTATGAAACTTCATACAAAAACTACAATGGGGGACAAACGGAAGGAGGACCTGGAGTTGGAAGCATTGAATGCCTTAGAAGATCTATTACATGAACAAGACAGTCAGGGACAAGGTGGGTTCCCTGACAATATTTTACCTAAATCCAAGACCTTCCCCCCCATTATCGTTATGTCCGCAGATTGACATCTTCACAAAATTGGTTGAGGAGGAATTCAGGCAAATAAGACCGTCTGTGAAGGATGACAATCTAAATACAGCCCAACGTCAGGCCCTTGGAGAGCTACAGGCTATGGATGACGTAGTCTTCAAGGGGTCTGACAAAGGGGGGGGGGGGGACATTGTAGTTTGGCCAATAGAAAAATACGAAAGGGAGGCCCTGAGACAACTAAGAGATAGGTCTACATATAAAAAACTCACATTTAACCCCTTGGAAAATTTTATAAAAGAACTAATGCCCATATTACAGGGAGCATTCGACAGGGGCACGATACCGAAAAAAGTGTTTGAGGGCTTGATACAGACCTACCCTCAAATCCCAACATTTTATCTTTTGCCCAAGATCCACAAAGATCCCCTCGATCCTTCAGGGCGTCCTATAGTGTCAGGAATAGATGGACTATGTGATCCTGTTTGTAAGTTTTTAGACTACTATTTGAAACCGATGGTGGAAAATTTGCCATCTTATATTAGAGACACTACGGACGCCCTGGCTAGGATCGATGGGATCTGCGTGGATTCTGATATGTTTTTAGTTGCAGCAGACGTGGAATCACTATACACGTGCATACAACATGAGGTAGGATTAAAAGCTGTAGGTTTTTTCTTGAGGATGAGTAACTGGGACTCCGACACCTGTGATCTAATTTTGGAATTGTTAAATTATGTTTTGACCCACAATTTTTTTGTTTTTCGGGAAGTTTTTTTATTTACAGATACGCAGCACTGCGATGGGGGCGGCCTGTGCCCCTGCCTATGCCAATCTATTCTTGGGGTACTGGGAGAGGACTGTCTTCCAGGATGGGGGCGTTGGGGCCGTTCCCGATGTGCAGTGCTGGCTTCGTTATATAGATGATGTTTTGTTTATTTAGCAGGGGTCGGAGTCCCAGCTTCATGAGTTTATGAGACAACTTAACCTCAATGAAATCAATATCCACCTGACATATAAATACAGCAAAACAAGAATTGAATTTTTGGATATTCAATTGGAGGTGGATGCTCATGGGGTATTACAAACCGATGTGTATCGGAAAAGCACCTCAGTTAATTCCCTCCTGCATGCGTCCTCGGCACATACACCGGCGACAATTGGGGCAGTGCCCATCGGACAATTCCTCAGGATGAGGCATATTTGCTCGTCAGAGGAATTGTTCGAGAAACAAGCAATGGATCTTAAGAGCAGATTTATTGAAAGGGGGTATAGCAAGAGGAAGATAAAGAAAGGATACGAAAGAGCTAAGGGTACAAGGAGAGAGGTTCTACTGCAGAAAAAAACAAAAGAAAAAGTCAGTGAGAATACCATTCGCTTTATTTCTACATATAATACAGATTGGGAAAAGATGAGGGAAATTATGAAAAAACACTGGTCTGTATTGTGCACCGACACAGTGCTAGCTAAAAAATTGTCGGATTCTCCTATGATGACAGCTCGCAGGAGTAAGAACTTAAAGGACCTCTTGGTGCGAAGTCATTACGCACCTAAGAGGAAATGTCCTTTTGGTGGTGCCAGCACCCAAAGAGTGTGTTGTTACCCATGCGGTGGATGCATGGCATGCGCCAATATAGAAAGAGCAGCGAGCTTTAAGTCTGTAGATGGGATGAGAAATTTTCAAATCCGTGACTACATATCATGTAGTACAAAATGTGTAATCTATTACGCCACATATGGCTGTGGAAAAGCCTATGTGGGATTAACCTCTAGAGAGCTAAGGATAAGAACAAGGGAACATGTGAGGGGGATCATCGCAGCAAAAGACGAGGAGGATTTTGGACAACTCAAGACCATACCAAGACATTTTAAAACATTCCACAACTGTGACCCAAAATCTTTCAAAGTGAGAGGAATAGAAAGGATCAATAGTGGCATCAGAGGGGGAAATATGAGAAGGATTCTTGCCCAAAAACAATGTAGGTGGATAACAACTCTTGGTACGCTGTACCCGATGGGTTGAAATGAACAGAGAAGTTTTGTATCATTCCTGTAATATAAGTTTTTAAAATTCATGTTTTAACCTTTGTCTTTTTTGTATATAATTTTTAGTGATTTTGTTATGGTTGCCGCTACATGAGAATTTTTTTTTCACTATTGGAGTCATGGATGATGAATTAACCGAAAAACGCCATGTGACCAACCTACCATAGATATAGTGAATATTCTACGAAAAAAAAATATAAAATTGAAGAAAGGAAGAAGAGAAAAAGATGAAAGAGGGAAAAAAAGAAAGAATATTACACGAATAAAGATCGGAAGTCTATGGACACGGGATATGGACTATAATGTAACAACATAATTATACAGATATAATAGTTGGTGTTGGATATATTTAGAGTGTATGGATGTTTGTAAGTATGTATGTGGGAGTGGGTAGGTTATGTGTGTGAGTGAGTGGGATGGGACAAGGGGGTGGGGTAGGTGTGGTTTCGGGGTAGGTAATGTATTTGGCACTGTAATATATTTTCTTTTATTATGTGAATTGCAGTGAATTATTTATTGCGGATTTTGCACTTTTTGTACATGCACTAGCACTTTTCTCATGGGTTATATGCACATTTACACTATAACTAATGCACTTTAACTTGTTTACTTATTATAAACGTACTCATCTTTTGCACACCAATATAATACTTATTCACACTAGTATATTATATGGATTGGCAACAATCCACGTGGTTTTTTATTGGTATACATAACTTTTATATACCTAGATTAGTGTCTGTAGTCCGTAGAAGAGTTTCTATATGTTTAGGTACATGAGAGGATAAATATGTATTATTTATTAGATTATTCATTTGATTTATTTACTTGATTTATTATTTATTTATTTATTTAGATTAGTGTCTGTAGTCTGTAGATGAGGTCCTACATACAACATGTTTAGGTAGATGTGAGTATAAATATGCATGATCTATTATCTATTTGATTCCAATGGTGGTGCGCCAAGAGCCGGGATCCAGGTAAGGGCATCCTTCCAAAGCGGCCTCAAGATGCGCAGTGCGCATGTCCGTATGCGTTCCACGCAGCGGATGTGTGTTCCAGCGCTGAGTGCCGGAAGCGGAAGTGATGTGATAACCGTACGACCCGGCGCTTGGCGCCGATGTCATCAGCGGCACCATATAAATAATGGGGTTAGACGGGGGTTAAGCTACACCCTCCAGTGGAAGAAAACCAACGCGAAACGTTGTTGAGGGGTATTCGGTGGCAGAGACATTGCAACAGACATGGGCGAGTGTTCAGGACTATATTATCTTAATTTGCTTTGGGGTTAGTTAGCCGGTACTACTAGTCCCAGCGTGGACGACGGCGATAGTATTTATACTAACCTATGTATAGGGAATTTGCAGAATATATAGCACCACCCTAGATGTTAAAAAAACTGAAATCTCTATAATTTTACCTGTTTGCATGTACACTGCCATCTGCTGGTCTATTCTATTATTGCAAATCTTTTTTGTGTGTTGTTATTTAATAATAAAGTATTTGGTTTTAAAATGTAAACTAGCCTCAATATGGTTCTTTTTTGTATAAAATAAATTATAGAGGTGTTGATGTTAAAAGGTAGACTGGATATAACCTGTGTTGAGACAGGGGTAATTTTGTGACTTCTTTATTATCCAGGTGGAATTAGTGGTATAATAGCTATAACGAGGGGAGGCACCTGTTGTAAATAATACATGAGAGCACCAACCTATTAGCAGCAAAACATCTCCTGGGACGTGTGTGGTCATGGCAAGATTGCATTTGCGGCGTGCAAGTATGTCCACCGTGCATGCGCAGGCAAGTACTGGCAAAAAGTTGAACAGGAAATTGGTATGTAAGGGCATTCGTCATTACGTTATTTTGAACGACATGCCGGTGTGTCCACCGCGCATGCGCAGGACAAGTACTGGCAAAATGTTAAACCAGAGGCTGGCCTTCATCATACATTACTGGTAATAAGTAAACACAACCTACAAAAAGCAATATCAGCAATGCATGCGCACAAAGCTCCCAGCGGAATGTAAGCTAAGAATAAAACTTATGAAAGCAAAAATCAGTCACATGGTATATATTCATATTGGTATAGGTGTACAGTATCGTGAAACAGTGCCCGCTCCTTGCCAATCCGCCCCCCGCACTTTCACAGAGGAGCATTGGCAAGAAATTCGTCCAAAACCTGTAATGACACTAGTCATCACACCATTAGCAGTATGTTACCGTGACAATAAAGTTATGACAGCGCATGCACATAGAACCACTGGCAAAGTGTAAGCCTGAAATATACCGGCGCATAATCTACAATCTCCATGATGTACAGCACACATTTATAAAAAGATCCCTCAATACACCATCAATGTCCATTGTACACCAATGATCGCAACAAGTATCAGATACTTGGCGCATGCGCAGAAGACACACCGCCAAGCTGCAGACGAAGAGCAAGCCAAATATAACCATTCATATATAACAGTAAGGCGCAAGCTATGCGGCATATATCAGAGGATATAATACGAAGTCACAATCAAGAGTCTTGTCAGTCTTGACGTCATAATTACTTACAAGCGCAAAAGGTTGGTCCCTTCCATGCCACACACATACATACAAATAAACTATATAAATAATTCAACGCAGGCGCCCAAATCTTCCCCACCATGCCACACACGTCCCGAAAGGGGTTTCCTTCTGTTTTCTTCCCCATACCCGAATTTGCCGAGCCAAGACGAAGGCTCTGTATGGATGTAGACACTTGGATTCTAGTGCCCCCCGACTGCTGGGACCTTTGGCTTATACTCACTTATACTCACCTTTGTCCTTGGCTGCTTGACAAGTAATATCTGCTTGATAAGTAATATCTCACACTGTGGACACTTTATGATTAGTGCCGGATGTGCTACATATGGATATTATTATGAAATATGTTCCTTGTTTCCTGTATATTTAACCTTTTGATACGCTGTGGACACTGTATGATTAGTGCTGGATGTGCTACCTGTGGATATTATTATGAAATATGTTCCTTGTTTTGTATATTTAACCTTTTGATACAAATTATTAACATAATTTATTATTTTGTACTAATCTCCTTTTGGGACGTGTGTGGCATGGTGGGGAAAATTTGGGCACCTGCGTTGAATTATTTATATAGTTTATTTGTATGTATGTGTGTGGCATGGTGGGGACCAACCGTTTGGGCTTGCAAGTAATTATACATATTTTCTGATCTGGTTGTAAGGCGGCTTTTATAAGGGGCAGCGAACAGTGAACTTGCATTGTGACTATCTAAATATATAATAATCAGCAGCTAGATTTATTTTTCCCTAATGCCATATTTTGGCCTTGTGTATGCGTCAAATGAACCACTGATAAATGTAGTGACCATCCATGACGTCAAGACTGGTGATTATGACTTTGTATTATATTCTCTGATATATGCCGCATAGCTTGCGCCTTACTGTTATATATGAATGGTTATATTTGGCTTGCTCTCCGCCTGCGGCTTGGCGGTGTGTCTTCTGCGCATGCGCCAAGTATCTGATACTTGTTGCGATCATTGGTGTACAATGGACATTGATGGTGTATTGAGGGATCTTTTTATAAATGTGTGCTGTACATCATGGAGATTGTAGATTATGCGTCGGTATATTTCAGGCTTACACTTTGCCAGTGGTTCTATGTGCATGCGCTGTCATAACTTTATGGTCACGGTAACATACTAATGGTGTGATGACTAGTGTCATTACAGGTTTTGGACGAATTTCTTGCCAATGCTCCTCTGTGAAAGTGCGGGGGCGGATTGGTAAGGAGCGGGCACTGTTTCACGATACTGTACACCTATACCAATATGAATATATACCATGTGACTGATTTTTGCTTTCATAAGTTTTATTCTTAGCTTACATTCCGCTGGGAGTTTTGTGCGCATGCGTTGCTGATATTGCTTTTTGTAGGTTGTGTTTACTTATTGCCAGTAATGTATGATGAAGGCCAGCTTCTGGTTTATCATTTTGCCAGTACTTGTCCTGCGTATGCGCGGTGGACATACCGGCATGTCATTCAAAATAAAGTAATGACGAATGCCCTTACATACCAATTTCCGGTTCAACTTTTTGCCAGTACTTGCCTGCGCATGCGCGGTGGACATACCGGCACGCCGCGTACGCCATCTTGCCATGACCACACACGTCCCAGGAGATGTTTTGCTGCTCATAGGTTGGTGCTCTCATGTATTATTTACAACAGGTGCCTCCCCTTGTTATAGCTATGTATAAAAAGGATTCCTGCATGACACTCTGTCCTTCTGACGAAGTTCCGGTGGAACGTAACGCGTAGGGGCATCATGGGCCGCCACGAGTCGCTCTTCTCCCTCTCTGTTTGGTGACATGATTTTTGATTGTTTCACTGTTTGTTATCCCATATTGTAGTCACTATACACCTGACACATTGTATTTGCTTTGTTGCCTTATAGTTGTATACTTTATATTTATTAAGGGTTTTTTTTTTTTTTTTGTGGCTCACATACAATTTGTTGTTTATCATTTATGAGGGTTATTTGAGCTGTATTGTATGACCGTTGGCTGGCCCGGGGGTCCCCCACTACAGTGTGGGTCCCACCATGTTTTTCCTTCTTGGGAATTTTAAGTGTTTTTAGTGTGCAGGGATCTGGTTTTCCTTTGCCATTTTTGTATGCTGTTTCTTTGTATTTTTTGATTGATGTCCAATAAACTTTATTGTGTTTTTTGACGTATCTGATTGTGGGTGTGCTCCTATATTAGACATTTTATTTTCTTTGGTGGGTTATCTTGTGTGTTTAAGTGTCTCAGGAAGCACCCCTTCTTTCTGTTTATTATTTGGTAGTGCAGGCCCGATTTGCGATGGTAATCAATTCACTCAGGCTCTTCAGATTCGTCTACAACCATGGATCTTGGCTCACCCGGAGATAACCCTACTACAATTTGTGGATAACCTTCTCCTCTGTGCTACAGATGAATCTGCCTGCCGGGAACACTCCATCAGTCTTCTACAACATTTGTCGTCCATAGATTGTAAAGTTTCTAAGTCCAAGCTTCAGTGGTGCCTCAAGAAAGTTGTCTTCCTTGGTCATTGCATATCAGAAGGTGCCAAACACCTCACTGCAGAATGCAAAATAACTGTCCAAGCAATCCCTCTACCTACCTCCTTAACACAGCTCCAAGCTTTCCTTGGTCTGATCACCTATTGTCGTCAGTGGATACCGAATGCCTCTGCTCTTATGCACCCTCTTTATGACTCCTTCAAAGACATTGTGGAAACAAGAAGATATGCCCCTGACGCTGAAGACTGTTTCTGGAAACTTAAACAACTGATCTTGGAAGCCCCTGCCCTAGGGATACCTGATTACAATCAGCCTTTCTACCTATTAATCTCAGAAGATCAAGGCCATGCTTCTGGAGTCTTAGCTCAGAAACATGGCCATCGGATGAGGCCTCTTGACTATTACTCATGCAGACTAGACCCAGTGGCTCGCTCAGTGCCTATAGACCTCAAAGCTGTTCTAGCGGCCCAGGCCCTCCTTGACAAGATTGAAGACATTGTTCTAGGTCATCCTCTCACTATTCTTGCTGCTCACGATCTTCAAGCAATTCTCAAACAGTCTCAACAACCTTATCTTTCTATGCAGCGCAACATGTGTCTCCAATGTTCCTTGCTTATGCCTGAATATGTTACCTTGAAGAGATGTACTCTTTTAAATCCTGCTACTCTGCTTCCTCTCTGAAGGGGGGACTATCAGTCAGATTATGAAGACATACTCCCTAACCAAACACCCCACGAGGGAAGTCCTGATGATGACTATCATGATTGCCTTAAACAAATGGAGGCAGAAACTTCACGACCCTCCACTGTCTCTGCTTCTAAACTGGACAATCCTGATTACATTTTCTTCACTGATGGTTCAAGATATGCGGATGAAAG
This sequence comes from Dendropsophus ebraccatus, assembly GCF_027789765.1. NCBI lineage: Eukaryota > Metazoa > Chordata > Amphibia > Anura > Hylidae > Dendropsophus > Dendropsophus ebraccatus. The sequence continues at coordinate 55,118,362 of NC_091465.1, read as the reverse complement.
GGGACAATTCCATACTGGTTTTGCTGTGGTTACCTCATCAGAAACCGTGAAGGCAGCTCCCTTACCTTTTAGGATTACGGCCCAGGAAGCTGAACTCAGGGCCTTGACTGAAGCCTGCTGGCTGGCAGAAGGAGGGACCACCAATATTTTCACGGACTACGCACATGGAATAGCGCATGATTTTGGCCTGAAGTGGGCCCTGCGAGGTTTCCAGACAGCTAGTGGAACGCCCATCAAGAACCATGAAGCCGTCAAGACTTTTAGGGAAGCTCTCCCTCTGCCAACTCAAGTCGCCATTTTGAAGATAAAAGCTCATGGCAGAACAAAGACAGAAGAAGCCAGAGGCAATCACAGAGCAGATTTGGCAGCAAAAGCTGCAGCACTTCTTCCACAGGTTCAAGAGGAAGCAGAGGCTGGCATTGGCATACATGTGTTGACAAGAGAAGGAAAAAAGAAGAAAGAAGAGGGAGAAACCAAACAACAAGGAATATCAAATCCAGGCATTACTCTATTGAAGCAATTTCAGACTCAAACAGGCCCAGAAGAAAAGAATGAATGGGAAAAGCAAGGAGCTGAGATTCAACAAGATGGATTCTGGAGGAAAGGAAAGAAACTTTGCCTACCAAGAGCTTTGTATCCCGAGGTGGTACAATAGGCCCATGGAGTTACCCATCGAGGAAAGAATTAGATGATTTCTGCAATTGCTAAACTATACCTTGCACCTGGAATCTCGACTACAGCAACCACTTATGCTAGAAGTTGTGACATCTGCAACACTTGTAATCCAGAGAAACACCAAAGAAACATCTGGCCAAGCCACTCTACCCATTATAGAGAATTGGAGTCCCAGAGGTCATTGAAAGTGACCAAGGCCCAGCCTTCATCGCAGATGTAACCAGGGAGATTTGGAAAATGGTAGGGGCAGATCTAGGCCTACACACTCCCTATCACCCCTCAAGTAGTGGGAAAGTAGAGAGGATGAATGCCACTCTGAAAAACTAAATTCTGAAAGCTAGCAAGGAACTGTCCCTTCCCTGGCCTGACATCCTACCTATTGCTCTATATTCTGTTAGGAACACCCCTAGGCAACCCACTGGCCTCACCCCAAATGAAATCCTGTTTGGTAGTCCCCTAGGCTTGGAAGTTACTATCCCCAACAATTGACAGCAGGAAATGATAGTCTTGTTAAGTATGTTGTAAATTTGTGCAATGAACTGAAAGTAACACATGCTGCACTTTTTTCCTCCATTCCAGACCCTAAAGCTGACCAAAGTACTTACTCACTTCAGCCAGGCGATTTTGTGGTTGTAAAGAAGCACCTCAGAGACGCTTTAGAACCCCGATTTGAAGGCCCATTTCAAGTGCTCCTGGTGTCCCCAACCTCTGTGAAACTTGAGGTAAAGTCTACCTGGGTCCACGCTTCACACGGCAAGAAAGTGTCTGCTGCCTGTCCTTCACCATGAAAAGCGCCTATATCCTTTTTAAATTGTGTCTGGTTTGGGTGGGGGTGAGGACAAAGGTCCCAGGTGCTGCAGTCCCTCTCCTCACACAGTGGCTCCCCGCCCCTCCCCCTCCTTCTCCAACATCCCAGCACAAGTGAAAGCAGAAAGAGGAGATAGTGAGGGGCGGGGGAGGGGGCCCTGTGTCTCTGATACTTCGTGCCTGTGCGATACAGCTGTCAGGAGCCTGTATGCAGGGAGGCTGGATGGTCGGGCCCCCCTGGATCCTTGTTTGAGCTCGGGCCCCTGACAGCTGTACCCAAGGGCGAAGCTAAAGGCTGATGGGCCCTGGTGCAAAATGTTAGCTTGGGGCCCCCCCCATCTCACCCAATCAGGCAAATTCATATCTAACGTTATATCCAATTACTCTAATGTGCCACCATGTTCTAATGCACTGCCACTGCCTCCACCTCATGGACTGCACTACTGCCCCCTATAATTAACCCCTTAACGACCGCGGGCGTAAGTGTACGCCCCCAAAACCTGTGCCTTAACGCAAACGGGCGTACATTTACGCCCGCGGTTTCCCCGATCGCTGCGTGTACACACGCAGCGATCGGGGAAGATGGCCTGCTATAATGTATAGCAGGCCATCCCTGCTTGTCGGCACGGGGGGTGATTAACCCCTCCCGTTCTGACGATCGCCGCTATTGGCTGATCAATTCAGATCAGCATATGGCGGCGATCTGCAGCTTTCCGGGTCATCGGTGACCCGATGGCCCGGAAAGCAATGGCGGTTGGTGCTGTCCGAGGACGACACCGACCGCCATTACTGTTAAAAGTAACGGTGGCCACGGTGCCACGTCCCGATCGCCGGGACCGGCCGGCCAGGAGCGGCCGGCCGATCACGGCGATATAAGTACCCCATGAAAGGGTTAAATACCTGCTGTGGACACCTCAGCTAGGTAGCTGAGGTGTCCAGAGCAGGTATTGACCCATACTCACCTGATCCAGCGTCCCGATCGCGTCTTCCGGGTTCCGAACGCGACTTCCGGGTTCCGAACGCGTCATCGTCTTCGTCGGCGTCTTCGTCTTTTTCCGGCGGTCCCCATCGGTAATCATCAGCTCCAGCGTCGTCAAACTTCGTCTTTTTCCGGAATTGGCGTTCTACTGCCCCCTAGCGGCTGATAAGTGTATATAATACACATATCAGTAGCTATAGGGTTGAAGAAAGATTTTTTTTCTTTTTCCCAATTTTTTTTTTCTATTTTCCGCACCCTATCGCCGCTGAGTGCTGATCAGCATCGCACGTAAGTGCGCCGCTGATCAGCAACTCCTCCTTTTTGGCGTAGAGTGTTTTTTTCCTATATCCTACAGCCACGGTCTGCTTATAAGTGCCGCACATAAGTGCGGCATTTATCAGCAACTCCTTTCTTTCTTTTTTTTTTATACTTAATGTTAAAAAAAAATGTAAAAAACACCATTACACTAGACGGAATAAAGTTTTACACTACACCACTACATACCCCATATACCAATCCCCTTATAAAGATGACCCCTAGGGTGTTTTCGGTGTCGGACGCATACGCTATTATTGCCTCCGACACCGAAACAGCCAGTGAGGATGAATGGGGGGGTCCTTTGTTCCTCCATTCATCCTCATCCTCATCATCCAGTGACGTGTCTGGGGGTAGCGAAGCGTACGCTGCCCCCCAGACACGTCTTTTCCACCAGTACCGTCCCAATAAGAGATCACGGTATGGCGTGAAATTCTACAAACTCTGTGAGAGTACCTCAGGGTACACTTACAGATTTAGGGTACGTGCACACTGCGGAATGGCGAAGGATAACCCTTTGTGCATTCCGCAGCTGGCACCCGCCGGCGGACTGATGCAGGCGTGCGTCTCCACCCGTGTCATAGACTCCATGTTATGCTTGGGCGGATTCCATCGTCCGTCCAAAGAATGAACACATTTGACGGAGAGCGGAATCCGCCCGTGCATAGAATGGAGTCTATGACACGGACGGAGACGCGCGCCCGCATCAGTCTGCCGGTGGGTGCCAGCTGCGGAATGCACAAAGGGTTATCCTTCGCCATTCCGCAGTGTGCACGTGCACTTAGAGTGTATGAAGGAAGGGACACCCAAATCCAGCCCCCAGATGCCCCCAGATGCCCCCCCCCCCATCCTCTGAGTTAGTGGGGAGATCGTTCAGGAACTGATCTTCCCACTGCTGGATAAAGGTTACCACCTGTACGGGGATAACTTTTATACCAGCACCCCCTCTTCCGGTCCCTCGCTGCCCTGTAGCTTGCGGCACGATCCGAACATATCAGAAGTAGTAATAGCGCCCTAATATTTAGCAGCCATGGAGCGGACCCAGCGCTTCTGGATATGAAGGACCCCGTATCGCACCAGGACAACATTTTCCAGGTGACGTCCCCCCCACTGGAAAACAGGAGACCCCAGAAGAAGCGCAGAGTGTGGCGTAACAGGGGGATCAGGAAGGACGCCATTTTCCAGTGTGACACCTGTCCTGATCCCCCCGGCCTCTGCATACAGGATCGCTTCAAGGCGTACCACACGTCATTGGGGTTCTACATTATCTAAATTCTGTCCCTTATTCCTATTTCAGGGGTCCCGTTGATCCAGGGATTATTCTGATCGCCATTATGGAGTCTGGAAGGAATTTTTTCCCTGTGATGAGGCTACTGTCGTCTGCCTTACGAGGGTTTTTTGCCTTCCTCTGGATCAACACAGGTTGAATTTGATGGACACCTGTCCTTTCCAACCTTATAAACTAATAATTGGCCTAATACCCCCAAATAAATTAGAATTGTCCCTTTTTCCCCAGCTAAATAGGTATGGCCGCCATTCCCATTAGAGGATGCCATGATGCAATTACAGAGCCTCTGTGCGGCCAGGACAGTAGAAACCCCCGACAAGTGACCCCATTCTGGAAACTACACCCCATAAGGAATCTAACAAGGGGGGCAGTGGGGATATGGCCCCCTGGTGACGGCCACATTTGGGACGTGAAAATGAAAAAAATTGTATTTTTTATTTTCACGGCACATGTTCTACATATGTGCCCGTCACCAGTGGGGTCCATATCCTCACTGCACCCCTTGTTAGATTCCTTATGGGGTGTAGTTTCCAGAATGGGGTCACTTGTGGGGGTTTTCTACTGTCCTGGCAGCACAGGAGCTTTGTAATTGCGACATGGCCTCCATCCTCCATTCCAGCCTCTAAATGGCGCTCTGTCCCTTTGGTGGCTTGCCCTGTGCCCATATGGCACATTATGTCCACATGTGGGGTATTTTCGTACTCAGGGGAAATTACCCTACACGCTTTGCGTTTATTTTCTTTTTTAACCCCTTGTGGAAATGGAAAAAAATCAAGGCTAGACCAACATTTGGTGTAATTTGTTTTAAATTTTTACTCTAAATCATTAATCTTGTCTTGATTTTTTCATTTTCACAAGGGGCTAAAAAATAAAAAAAACACAAAATTTGTAGAGCAATTTCCCCTGAGTACGGAAATACCCCACATGTGTACATAAAGCGCCATGCGGGTGCAGGGTAAGCCTCCAAAGGGAAGGAGCGCCATTTGGTTTTTTGAGGCTGGATTTGGCTGGAATGAATTTCGAGGGGCCATGTTGCATTTAAAAGGCCCCTGTGTTGCCAAGACAGTTGATACCCCCCACAAGTGACCCCATTATGGAAACAACACCCCTCAGGGAATGTAACAAGGGGTGTAGTGAGCATATGGACCCCACTGGTGACTGGCACAAATATGGAACAATGTGGCGTGAAAATGAAATATTACATTTTTTACACTATAATGTTGGTCTAGCCTTGAATTTATTATTTTCACAAGGGGTTAAAAGAGAAAAAAACACACAAAATGTTTAGAGCAATGTTTGTGCTGCCAAGACAGTGGAAACCCCCCACAAGTGACCCCATTCTGGAAACTACACCCCTCAAGGAATCTAACAAGGGGTGCAATGAGGATATGGACCCCTTGATGATGGGCACATTTTTGCCGTGAAAGTGAAAAAATGAAATTTTTCACTTTCACGTCACATTGTTCCACATTTGTGCCCGTCACCAGTGGGGTCCATATGCTCACTGCACCCCTTGTTAGATTCCTTGAGGGGTGTAGTTTCCAGAATGGGGTCACTTGTGGGGGGTTTCCAGTGTTTTGGCAGCACGAGGGCTCTGTAAATGCGACGTGGCCCTTGAAATCCATTCCAGTAAAATCCAGCTTGCAAAGGCCAATTGGCGCTCCTTCCCTTTGGAGGCTCGTTCTGCGCCCGCTTGCCACTTTATGTCCACATGTGGGGTATTTCCGTACTCGGGACAAACTGTGCTACATGTTTTGTGTTTTTTTTTTCCTTTTATCCCTTTGTGAAAATGAAAAATTGAAGTCTGAAACAACGTTTTAGTGTAAAAAATACTTTTGTCTTTTTTAACGCCATATTGTTGGGAAAATCTGTGAAGCACCTGTGGGGTCCAGATGCTCACCGCACCCCTTGTTACATTCCTTGAGGGGTGTAGTTTTCTGAATGGTGTCCCTTTAGTGGTGTTTTTTAGGTTTTGGCACCCCAGAGCCTCTGCCAAGCTGAAGTGATACAGTCAGAAATGACCAAATATAACGGAGCCATTGAAATGCACTAGCGCTCCCTTATATCTGAGGCTTGTGGTTGCGTCAAATAGCGCAATAGGGTCACATATGGGGTATTTCTATAAACTGCAGAAACGGGGCAATAAATATTGGGGTGCATTTCTCTGGTAATAAGTTTATAATTATGAAAAATATTGGATTACAATAAAATCTCTGCACAGAAAATTAAAATTTTCAAATTTCTTACACACTTAGCTTTTATTTCTGTGACTCCCCTAAAGGGTTAAAAAACTTTCTGGATCTGCTTTTGCAGTGTTTGGGGGGTGCAGTTTCTGAAATGGGGTGCTTTGTGGGGCTTTCTAACATACAGGCCCCTCAAATACACTTTAAACCTGAACAGGTCCCTAAAAATATCTGATTTTGAAATTTTACTGAAAATTTGGAAATTTGCTGCTAATGTTTTACGCTTTCTATTGTCTAAAAAAAATGAAATATAGTTTAATAAATGCTGCCAACATAAAGTAGACATGTTGCTAATGCTATTTAATATATAATTTATGTGGCATAACCATTTTCTGTATAAGCAGAAAAGGTTCTAAAGTTGGAAATATGCATTTTTTTACAATTTTTCACGTTATTTTGGTTTTTTTCATAAAGATTCGTTATAAGTATCGACTCCAATTTACAAGAAATGTGAAGTACAATATGTCACGAGAAAACAATCTCAGAATCAGCCGGATAGGTAAAAGCATCCCGAAGTTATTAATGAATAAAGTGACACAGGTCATATTCATAAAATTTGCTCCGGTCCTTAAGGCCATTTTAGGCCCGGTCCTTAAGGGGTTAATGGACTGTACTGTGTCATTGTCTAATCATTGTATTCCAATTTTTGACTCTCCAGCTGAAAAACTATAACTGTCATAATAAACTGCCAGTTGGAAACGATGGCGGTTGTAGTGCTGCAACCTGAAGAGCCACATGCTGTAAAACTACAACTCCCATAATAAACTGTCAGCAGGGCACGATGAAGTTTGAACTTCTGCAACCTGGAAAAATCACCTGATATCACCTGCAGTCCTATGTAACACCACATAACACAGTGGTATCTGAGTACAGATAATGTAGTAGATTTCACCTGCAGTCCTATGTAACAGCACAGATAACACAGTGATATCCCTCTGAGTACAGATAATGTAGTAGTCACCTGCAGTACTATGTAACAGCACATATAACACAGTGATATCTCTGAGTACAGATAATGTAGATGTCACCTGAAGTCCTATGTAACACCACAGATAACACAGTGATATCTCTGAGTACAGATAATGTAGTAGCTGTCACCTGCAGTCCTATGTAACACCACAGATAACACAGCGATATCTCTGAGTACAGATAATGTAGTAGTCACCTGCAGTCCTATGTAACACAACAGATAACACAGTGATATCTCTGAGTACAGATAATGTAGATGTCACCTGCAGTCCTATGTAACAGCACAGATAACACAGTGATATCTCTGAGTACAGATAATGTAGTAGTCACCTGCAGTCCTATGTAACACCACAGATAACACAGTGATATCTCTGAGTACAGATAATGTAGTAGTCACCTGCAGTCCTATGTAACACCACAGATAACACAGTGATATCTCTGAGTACAGATAATGTAGTAGCTGTCACCTCGGGGCACCCCTACTAAATGATGTTCTACAAAATAAGAAAAGTGTCATACAGTGACTCACAGGTGACGTCTTCTTTGATCTGAGGCGTCACTTTCCCTTTTCCTCTCCATCCGGCCCAGTCCTCCATGATGATTCCTCCCAGATATGTTTCATCTTTTCAGAACCTGCGAGACAAACAATTTAGGCTCCGCACATTTCTAGCAGCTTCCTTTCCTTTCTCCCCCCTGTAGGCTCCCATAGTAACTGCGCTGTTTGGTGTTATGTGCAGTAAAGCGAGTAGGAATGTGGGATGCCCCCTGTATGTAGGATCCCCTGCTGTGCCCCCTGTATGTAGGATTCCCTGCTGTGCCCCCATGAGCTAATAATGCCCCCAGAGGTGCCCCCATGAACTAATAATGCCCCCAGAGGTACCCCCATGAGCTAATAATGCCCCCAGAGGTGCCCCCATGAACTAATAATGCCCCCAGAGGTGGCCCCCATGAACTAATAATGCCCCCAGAGGTACCCCCATACACTAATAATGCCCCCAGAGATGCCCCCATGAGTTAATAATGCCCCAGAGGTGCACCCGTAAACTAATAATGCCCCCAGAGGTGCCCCCATATACTAATAATGCCCCCAGAGGTGCCCCCATGAGCTAATAATGCCCCCAGAGGTGCCCCCATTAACTAATATTGCCCCCAGAGGTACCCCCATGAGCTAATAATGCCCCCAGAGGTGCCCCCATGAACTAATAATGCCCCCAGAGGTGGCCCCCATGAACTAATAATGCCCCCAGAGGTACCCCCATACACTAATAATGCCCCCAGATATGCCCCCATGAGTTAATAATGCCCCGAGAGGTGCCCCCATATACTAATAATGCCCCCAGAGGTGCCCCCATGAGCTAATAATGCCCCCAGAGGTGCCCCCATATACTAATAATGCCCCCAGAAGTGCCCCCATATACTAATAATGCCCCCAGAGGTGCCCCCATGAGCTAATAATGCCCCCAGAGGTGCCCCCATATACTAATTATGCCCCCATAGGTGCCCTCATGAACCAATAATGCCCCCAGAGTTGCCCCCATATACTAATAATGCCCCCGGAGGTGCCCCCATGAACTAATAATGCCCCCAGAGGTGCCCCCATGAACTAATAATGCCCCCAGAGGTGCCCTCATATACTAATAATGCCCCCAGAGGTACCCCCATATACTAATATTGCCCCCAGAGGTGCCCCCATACACTAATAATGCCCCCAGAGGTGCCCCCTTATACTTATAATGCCCCCAGGTGTGCCCCCATATACTAATAATGCCCCCAGAGGTGCCCCCATATACTAATAATGCCCCCAGAGATGCCCCCATACACTAATAATGCCCCCAGAGGTGCCCCCATATACTAATAATGCCCCCAGAGGTGCCCCCATATACTAATAATGCCCCCAGAGGTGCCCCCATACACTAATAATGCCCCAGAGGTGCCCCCATATACTAATAATGCCCCCAGAGGTGCCCCCATATACTAATAATGCCCCCAGAGATGCCCCTATATACTAATAATGCCCCCAGAGGTGCCCCTAAAAAAACAAACATCCTACTCACCTAATCCGCGCTGTGTGGCTGCAGGCAGCAGCTCTTTCTCCTCTTCGGGCTCCATCTTGCGAGCCGCAGGGACGGGACTTCCGGCAGGTGTGATGACGTCACATCATCACGCCTGCCGGAGAGGTCACGGCCCGGCCTTCCATAGGCTGCTGGTATGAAGTGCCGGCAGCCTATGGTAGGGAATACAGGAGGAGGACACTGACAGGTCCTGCTCCTGTATTCTGATTGCTTTTATGTTCCGCCCGCTCACTGTGCGGGCGGAACATCGAAGCGATCAGTGTATCCCGAGAAGCTGCGCGGCCGCAGCTTCTCAGGATGCTCAGAGACAAGTAGCAAGGGGGGCCGTGCGGGCCCCCCTAGCGTAGCGAACACCCCCCCCCCCTCATGTCTCTTAGGGTTCGGGCCCCATACGGCAGTACCACTTGTACTGCCCTATCGGCGGCCCTGCCAACAGTGAGGAACTTATCAACCAGGTACAATCTGTAGCCGATGTATTCTGGATATGTGGGGACATGAAGATTAGATCCAGACTTGCAGGCAATTGGACTGGGGAATGTGCTTTGGCTAAAGCCATAATGCCTCTTCATATACTGCCCCTGGAAGAGAGCAAACTAGAACAAATCTCCCCTCATCACCTAAGACACAAGGTGATCCACACCCCAAAGGGAATTTTGACCCCCATGTGTGTCTGGATGCGATAGGAGTCCCAAGGGGGGTGCCAAATGAGTTCAAAACCAGAGATGAAGTGAAAGCAAGCTTTGAATCAATACTTCTCTGGGTGACTATAAACAAAAATGTGGCTTGGATAAACTATGTGTATTACAATCAACAGAGGTTCATTAACCATACCCGAGATAGTTACATAGTTACATAGTTAATACGGTTGAAAAAAGACACATGTCCATCAAGTTCAACCAAGGAGGGGATGGATACAGGGAAGGGGGAGGGGTGATAAGTTCTATACATATGCATTTATATTATTTTGCTCTAAGAACTTGTCTAGCCCTGTTTTGAAGCCCTCTACTGTTTTTGCTGTGACCAGATCCTGTGGTAGACTGTTCCACAGATTCACAGTTCTCATTGTAAAGAAGGCTTGTTGCCTCCGTAAATTTAACCTTTTTGTTCTCGAAGCGGAGGCAGTGCCCTCTTGTCCTTTGAGGGGGTTTTACCTGGAACATCTTTTCCCCATATTTCTTGTAGGGGCCATTTATATATTTAAATAAGTTAATCATATCTCCCCTTAAACGTCTCTTCTCCAGACTAAACAAATGTAATTCTTTTAATCTCTCCTCATAACTAAGATGCTCTATTCCCCTTATTAGTTTAGTTGCCCGTCTTTGTACCCTCTCCAGCTCTAGAACATCCTTTTTATGAATCGGGTTCCAAAACTGGACAGCATACTCCAGATGAGGCCGCACCAAAGCTTTACAAAGCGGTAATATTATATCCCTGTCCCGAGAGTCCATGCCTGTTTTAATGCATGACAATATCCTGCTGGCTTTAGAAGCAGCTGACTGACATTGTGTGCTGTTCGGTAGTTTATTATCTACAAGTACACCCAGATCCTTCTCCCTCAGCGACTCTCCCAGAGTAACTCCCCCCAGGACATATGATGCACTGCAAGGTTTGTCAGAGCAAGTAGGCCCTATTTCCATTAAGACCTTCCAAAATAGAATGGCCCTAGACATGGTGTTAGCAGAGAAAGAAGGAGTCTGTAAGATGATACAAGGTGTCTGTTGTATTGTACTTGTATGCCAGACAATACTGGGCCTAATGGAAAAATGACTCTGGCTATTGAAAAATTAGATGACCTGTCTGCTGAGATGAACAAGAACTCAGAAGTAAATGATCCATGGGACAAATATTTTTCTTAGATGAGTGGGTGGCAGAAGTGGTTGGCACAGGCAGGGATGGTATTAGGAATTGTTTTGCTAACTTTACTGATTGCTGTGGTTTGTATTATCCCTTGCACTAAGAAGCTGATATCCAAAGGTATAGATGAAGCCACACAGACTTTGGCCTACTTAGAGGAGGATGGTTTGGAAAAAGACACTGCTGAGGATATTCCCCCATTGAAAACTATGGTTCATATTGATGGTTATGAACTGACCAATAAGTAAAACACAATTACACATATAAAGGACAACTAAAACCTTAACCACCCAAATAGTAGATTCCTTTAGGGTAAAAATTTAGGGACATAATAGGGAAAAAAATAGAATCTGATTTCCTTTGCAGAAGTCCACTACAAAGGGAGGTTATCCAGAAGGGATAACCTGTCTCAACCGAAAAGGGTGATTGTTCAAAACAATCTGTGGCCGAAGAATCCAATCCAATTCCCCTTTCCTTTCCCTCTCCCGGCAAAGGGACAGATGTTAGGAACGTATCTGCTGATACAGACAGTGATGTGTAAGATTAAATCAGGGAGAGGATAAGGATAAATTTATCAATTCAGTTGTCCTAATAAGAAGTTCTTCAATTGTTTTAATTGTCTAACATAATCATTAAATGCTCAAGGTAATTTTCAATGTTTCTAGAGGCGACTGTCAGGGTTGGTATTGATTATAGGGTATTGATTATTGATTATAGATTATGATTATAGAGAAACATTTCAACATTTGTTATGAGTCTTAATAGTTAATTCAGATATGTTTCAGCTTCACTCCAGGACTTCCTCTTTCTGGATCACTAAGGCCTTATGCACACGTTCCGTAATTTTTTCGGGTCCGGAAACCACCCGCTAAAAATTACGGGTTGGACATCCGTATTGCTTCCGTATTGCATCCGGAAGCACGGAAGTCTGATGATGCCTGCAATCCCAACCCGAGCACGGAAGCGTCCCCAGTTGCCATGGTGATCGCAGGAGGACACTTCTGCCCTTGGTCTTTACAGGCATCATCAGACCCCTCCTGCGATCACCATGGCAACCGGGGACGTTTCCGTGCTTGGCCGGAATCAGACCCCCTCTGCGGCATCAGACCCCCCTCTGTGGCATCAGACCCCCTCTGCGGCATCAGACCCCCTCTGCGGCATCAGACCCCCTCCTGCGGTAAGGATGCGATCTCCTATGCGATCCTCCTGTGCCGTTCTGCCTTCAGTGCTCTTAATTGATTCATTGATACTTTCCTAACTACATTGTAAACACCCCAATTTATTGAGGTAATTGGTACTTGTACCTTTGTAGCCCAGCTGCCAATCATCATTACCAATTAGCACAATAAATTGGTGTTTACTATGTGGTTAGGAAAGTATCAATGACTCAATTAAGAGACTGTGAGCAGTGAATGAATGGCCTGTCAGCTAAATTCGGCACAATATAAAGTATGCAATGTTCCGAGCAGGCACCCTTCTGTATGGTATTCACCTTGTGGAGTACTACAGATCCCAGCTCTCTGATATACCATCACCAACACTGCCTCAATATATTCGTCTACTGATTCTGCTATAATCGGCACACGATAGGATTCTGCTACAATCGGCATACAGTGTGCAGCAACAGAGATCCGGAGAACTATAGATCCCAGCACTTCTATATACTGCTGTGCAAATAGGAGCATGAGTTATCCATATTTTTCTACGGAAATACGGATGCCAAACATGTTGCAATCCGCAAACAATCCATAGACAATTGATGTAAATGAGAGCATCCGTGAAAAAAATCTGGGTCCGCACTGGGTCCGCACTAGGACATGTCCTTTTTTTTTACGGATTGATTTTCATCCATTTCTGCTACTGATCGTGTGAATAGCCCAATAGACTTCAATGTGCACTAACTCGGATACGGAAATACGGATACGGAAATTACGGAACGTGTGAATAAGGCCTAAGGGTACAAACCCACTTGACGTATTTGCTGCGTGAATCAGTCTTAAAATTAAGCAGGCAAAACGCAGGTTGGCTTTATACAATTGTTCTGCGTTAAAATACGCAATTGCGTATTTTTGAAGCGTGAAGCTACATGCGTTTTTCACACAGGTTGTTAACAACTGATGCTTTGCTAACAACAAGCTTCACGCTTCAAAAATACGCAATTGCGTATTTTAACGCAGAACAATTGTATAAAGCCAACCTGCGTTTTGCCTGCTTATTTTTAAGACTGATTCACGCAGCAAATACGTCAAGTGGGTTTGTACCCTAAAGGAGAATCTTGGCAGCTTGCCAATTGCTAGGCAGACGAGCTCCTGAACTTCAATGCAATAATCAATGCAATAATATAACCATTCGTTGCGCACTTTTATATCTGAAAATCAAGTTATCCAATCATGCTATACCAAAGATATACATGTGACTATGTGACCACTCCTGTATTCTGTGATTATAAAATTAGAAACTTTCCAATAAAAAAGGGAAGTTGTGTGCACACATCTGTGTCCTGTCTCCATGTGTTCTGTATTGTAGCTTCTAATACGGGCTATGTGGGCACGGGCTAGTTAATTAGAACAGAGACAGTTAATTGATGCAAGGTGACTAAAAGTAGACTCATCACCTTGACAAAAGGAACAGACAGCGATACTGGTGAATCCTAATTTAGCATCCTTGTATTGTCCATTTCGTACCATGTAATCTGTGGATGTCAACTTGCGGGTGTTCTCTGCCGTCCTTTCATTTTTTAGCACAGGGCCTCTTAAGAAGACTGTATTGTTATTCTTCGTCCCTACCTCCAAAAAGATGCCTCTCATGCACAACTGCATAAGGGTGTGAGGCTAAATCTAGCCATAATCCGGCTATTTTAGTTTTAGGCGCAGCAGCACTGCCATGGGTAAGCGCCTACAGGTGGTGCTCAAACTGATGAACAGCACCTTCTACCTTCCTTGGATGTTTTAGCCGTTTTAAAGGCAGGATTGACCAGGCCTTACATCAGTCGCTTCTATCCTTCCTTGGATGTTGTCGTAGTCTTTTTGAAGGCAGGATTGACTAGGTCTTTTTAATAAACAGGCTACCGCACTTGCCGTCTCTTAGAGACTCTTTAAAGGATTAAAAGTGTATTCATTCAAATTCCGTGGCCTCTTAAGAAGACTGTATTGTTCTCTGTGTCCTCACTGCCATGCTCTGACGTCATACTACGTCTGCGGAGGAGCGGGACTGGTTGCAGGGGGCCCGCCGATCACGCCCTCGCCAACCAGCCAGCTGTTTTATTTTATTTTTTTGTCTAGCCGTGGCCTCCCCATGGTGTACCCTTGATGGTGACTGACAGCTGGCCTAGCCAGTTACATAGTTACATAGTGTATACGGTTGAAAAAAGACACATGCCCATCAAGTTCAACCAAGGAGGGGATGGATACAGGGAAGGGGTGATAGGTTCTATACATATGCATTTATATTATTTTGGTCTAAGAACTTGTCTAGGCCGGTTTTGAAGCCCTCTACTGTTTTTGTTGTGACCAGATCCTGTGGTAGACTGCTCCACAGATTCACAGTTCTCATGGTAAAGAAGGCTTGTCGCCTCCGAAGGATGAACCATTTTTTTTTTTTTTTTTTTTTTTAGCTGTCAGCACCCGGGTTTGTGTCTACTAAATATCCCAGCCCCTGGACACACTCCAATTTTTTGGTGGGCTCACTTGCTTCTTCGCTTCGTCACTTGCTTCCCAAGTTTGGAGTTTTTTTCAAAGAAAATGCGGAAGACCGACAGACTGTAGTGTGCAACATGTGCCACGTCAGGATCAGCAGGGGAGCCACCACTACCAGTCTAACCACTACCAGCATTCACAGGCATATGAGTGCTAAACACCCCACTAAGTGGAACGAAGGCCATTCAGTGACTGCTCCTTCCCCTGTGTCACGTGCTGGCTCTGTCAGTCCCCCCGCCCAGGCCCCAGGCATGAGCGCCTCCCGCCCTGCACGCACCCCTTCACCTCCACTATGCTCCAGACCCTCCAGCAAGGTGTCCAAGTGCAGCGTTCAACTGTCCCTGCAGCAGACCTTTAAACGGAAGCGCCAATACACTGCCACTCACCCGCAAGCACTAGCCCTAAATGTGCACATAGGCAAACTGCTGAGCTTGAAGATGCTGCCCTATCGGCTGGTAGAGACAGAGGCTTGTAGGCCCCTTTTGGCGGTGGCTGTCCCTCGGTACTTTGTCCCCAGCCGCAACTACTTTTCATGGTGTGCCGTCCCAGGCCTACACCAGTTGTTGAGCGTGTATGGCCTGAAGAGGAGGAATTTGTGGAGGAGGAGGAGGAGGAAATTGAGGCTAGTGAGGAGAAGGAGTTCTTGCGTGTTGGGACCCTGGCGCACATGGCTGACTTTATGTTATGCTGTCTTTCCCGTGATCCTCGGGTTAAACATTTTTTGACAACACAGATTACTGGGTGTTCACCCTCCTGGACCCTCGGAACAAACAGAAATTTTCCACTCTCATTTCTGACGAGGAACGCAGTATGAGAGTGAATCAATATCAACAGGCCCTGGTGCAGAAGCTGAAAATGTACTTCCCATCCGACACCACTAGCGCCAGAAGACGTACTTCTGTCGGCCAAAAAGCGGGGGAGAGGAGTGGTGGAGCAGGCAGCTTGTCAAGGGGCAGGGGAACACTCTCCAAGGCCTTTGACAGTTTCATGGCACCGCATCAAGACTATGTCAACCGTCCCCAGTCTAGACAGAGTAGGGTCTGGCCTAGTTATTGGGAGGCTCAATTGCTTCCTCATTCACTTCTAATAGTTCTCTGTGTCCTCACTGCCAGGCTCTGACGTCACACTACGTCTGCAGAGGAGCAGGACTGGTTGCCCGCCGATCACGCCCCCGCCAACTAGCCAGCAATTTTTTTTTTAGTTTTTTTGGTCTAGCCGTGATCGGGGCCTCACCACTCTCGGTCGAAAGGCATCAGGTGTACCCTTGATGGTGACTGACAGCTGGCCTAGCCAGTTAGTTGTCAGCACCCAGGTTCATGTCCACTAAATATCCCAGCCCCTGGACTCACTCCAACTTTTGGGTGAACTCATTTGCTTCCTCACTCACTTTTAATGGTTCTCTGTGTGCTCAATGCCATGCAGTGTCTGGCCTAATTTTGGGGAGGCTCCCTTGCTTCCTCACTCACTTTTAATGGTTCTCTGTGGGCTCAATGCCATGCAGTGTCTGGCCTAATTTTTGGGAGGCTAACTTGGTTCCTCACTCACTTTTAATGGTTCTCTGTGTGCTCAATGCCATGCAGTGTCTGGCCTAATTTTTGGGAGGCTCACTAGCTTCCTCACTCACTTTTAAGGGTTCTCTGTGTGCTCACTGCCATGCTGTGTCTGGCCTAATCTTTGGGAGGCTGACTAGCTTCCTCACTCACTTTTAATGGTTCTCTGTGTGCTCACAGCCATGCTATGTCTGGCCTGATTTTTGGGAGGCTCACTTGCTTCCTCACTTACTTTTAATAGTTCTCACTGCCATGTTCTGACGTCACACTACGTCTGCGGAGGAGCGGGACTGGTTGCCAGGGGCCCGCTGATCGCACCCTCGCCAACCAGCCAGCTGTTCTATTTTAGTTTTCTTGGTCTAGCCATAGCCAGGGCCTCATCACCCCCGGTCGAGAGGCATCTTCAACCTAATATTGCTGCGTTTCCTTAAAACTTACCCCAATGTGGCTGACTTGCTCAACAAGGTGCACCGCATCTGTGCGCATTTCCGCAAGTCAACCAGTTAAACTAACCCCAATGTTTACAGTCCAAATCAAAGTCCAATTCAAACTCAAAACTATGGTGGGGGAGAAGTGGGGAGTCACATGATGCAAGGAATGTTACCCCAACTGCTACAGTCAAATTCATAGTCAAATTCAATTTACCTTCCTTGTCTTGTCCATTTCGAACCATATTATCTGTGGATGTCATCTTATCTTACGGGTGTCCTCTGCAATTCTTTCACCAGTTCCTTTGACCTTTTTTCAATGTTGTAGCCGTTTTTAAGGCAGGATTAACAAGAGCAGTAATAGACATCCATGTTGACAACTGGTGTGCCTGCCCTTGCCTCCATGTTGGCTACTGCTGGGCCTTAACTGGCATCCATGTAGACTACTGCTGGGCCTTTATTGGCATCCATGTTGACTACTGTTGTGCCTGCCCTTGCCTTCATGTTGGCTACAGCTTGGCCTTAACTGGCATCCATGTATACTTCTGCAGGGCCTTTTCTGTCATCCATGTTGACTACTGCTGTGCCTGCCCTTGTCTCCATGTTGGCTACTGCTGGGCCTTAACTGGCATCCATGTAGATTACTACTGGGCCTTTACTGGCATCCATGTTGACTACTGCTGTGCCTGCCCTTGCCTCCATGTTGGCTACTGCTGGGCCTTAACTGGCATCCATGTTAACTACTGCTGTCCACTGGTGTGCCTGCCCTTGCCTCCATGTTGGCCACTGCTTGGCCTTAACTGGCATCCATGTTGACTACTGGTGTGCCTGCCCTTGCCTCCATGTTGGCAACTGCTTGTCCTTAACTGGCATCCATGTAGACTACTGCTGGGCCTTTACTGGCATCCATGTTGGCTACTGCTGGGCCTTAACTGGCATCCATGTTGACTACTGCTGACTACAGGTGTTCCTGCCCTTGCCTCCATGTTGGCAACTGCTTGGCCTTAACTGGAATCCATGTAGACTACTGCTGGGCCTGCCCATGCCTCCATGTTGGCTACTGCTGGGCCTTAACTGGCATCCATGTTGACTACTGCTGACTACTGGTGTGCCTGCCCTAGCCTCCATGTTGGCCACTGCTTGGCCTTAACTGGCATCCATGTCGACTACTGGTGTGCCTGCCCTTGCCTCCATGTTGGCTACTGCTGGGCCTTAACTGGCATCCATGTAGACTACTGCTGGGCCTTTACTGGCATCCATGTTGACTACTGCTGTGCCTGCCCTTGCCTCCATGTTGGCTACTGCTGGGCCTTAACCGGCATTCATGTTGACTACTGCTGACTACTGCTGTGCCTGCCCTTGCCTCCATGTTGGTCACTGCTTGGCCTTAACTGGCATCCATGTTGACTACTGGTGTGCCTGCCCTTGCCTCCATGTTGGCTACTGCTGGGTCTTAACTGGCATCCATGTTGGCTACTGCTGATCGTGCCTAGCCTCCATGTTAGCTACTGTTGCTCCTGCCTGGCCTCCACGTTGGTTACTGTTGCTCCTGCCAGGCCTCCATGTTGGTTACTCTTGCTCCTGCCTGGCCTTCATGTTGGCTACTGCTGCTCCCGGGAGTTCTCTGTGTGCTCAATGCCATGCAATGTTTGGCCTAATTTTGGGACAAGCAGAGCAGAAGTGGGGCAGGCAGAGGAGGAGTGGGGCGGGCAGAGGAGGAGTGGGGCGGGCAGAGGATGTGTCGAGGGGTGGATTTCCTTGTGATAGAGAGGAAATACGTCACGTCTCAATATGGCACCTGTGGAACAGCGTTGAGACATGACAATTTTTTCTTCTTTCTGTGGGACTTTGATTCTTTGAAAAACAGGTAACATTACAGCTGTCCTACTAAGTGTAAATTACAATGTTATATAATTTTCCTTTGTAAGTGTAGTGTTAAATTATGTAATGTGCCCGGAGTACCCCTTTAAGACTAGGGATGAGCGAACCGGACCGTTACAAACCAGATTCGTTATGAACTTCGCAAAAAGTTCGGTTTGATACCGAACCGAACTTTGAGAAAGTTTGTTACAAATTTGGTAAAAATAACAACGGCGACGCAAAATTGTACTTTTTTCACAGAATAGACCAGGATGCAAGGTATTATTACTCCTATAATGCCTTGTACCCTGGTTTTCTGTGAAAATCAAGATCTGTGCTTGAGAAAAGCTCATACTGATTGAGCTGAAACGTCGCACTTTGTATATGTGTAAATAAACCTTCACTTTTTGCATTTTCTATTGGAGTGCCACAGCATTTTTTTTATATATACGCATATACCCAGGATCCGGGTTAGACTGCGGGTACACACTACAAGCAATTTTTCTTTTTCCAAAAAACTATATAGATACAGGGAGAGATAGAGAAGGAATACTAAGTGTTGGTGAGAAAAGCAGGAGACAGGAAGAGAAAAAAAAATAGCAAGATCCATGGAAAGCTGAATACAAAAGATGATATATAGGGAAAGAACCTGAGAAACCTGTCCATTTCTGCTTTGCTTGGTGCCGTCAACTTCGTTTAGCCGCACCAAAAAAAGTTTGTTCCTATAGCAGCAAAAGTTATTGAAGCCCTCCATAGGAGGTCAGCACCCCACGAAACCTGTCCATTTCTGCTTTGCTGGGTGCCGTCAACTTTGTTTAACCACACCAAAAAAAGTTTGTTTCTCATAAGCTGTTATATGTGAAGTAACCTATAGCAGCAAAAGTTATTGAAGCCCTCCATAGGAGGTCAGCGCCCCACAAAACATGTCCGTTTCTGCTTTGCTGGGTGCCGTCAACTTTGATTAGCTGCACCAAAAAAAGTTTAAAAAAAGTTTTAAAAAAAAATAAAGTTTAAAAAAAGTTTAAAAAAATTATAAATATTTCAAAAAAACTTAAAAAAAAAAAAAAAAAAAAAAGTGTTTCTCATGAGCTGTTATTGATGAAGTAACCTATAGCAGCAAAAATTATTGAAGCCCTCCATAGGAGGTCAGTGCCCCACAAAACCTGTCAGTTTCTGCTTTGCTGTGTGCTGTCAATGGAATTTTGTGCCGTCATTGAAACTTTTAATTCTCATTTCATTTTCCCCCAACCAAATAATTATGTCCAAGCGTCCTACTTCCAGCACTTCCCAGGAAAGGACTGCCACAGCAGGCGGTGAGGGTAGGAGAAGTGGCAGCACCAGACAGTGGTAACAAGCGTGGCAGCAGGGTGCAGCTACCCCAGACGCCCACTGGTCATGTAAGAACCACACAGCCAGCAGTTCTAGATTGGCTTACCAAATCCTCCAGTTTCACCGCCCAAAGCTCCCAAACAAGGAGTCAACCATCGGCTGGATCATGCGACACCACTCTTACATGGGATGGTCAGCGAGAGTCCTCTGCCCCGTCCCCTGTTATTACTATTCTACTCACCTTTGGGGCACCTTCTGCCAGGGAACTCTTGGCAAACCTTGATCTGCCCTTGGAGTCTCTACCACTTTTTAGCTATGAGGAGGAGGAGGAGGAGGAAGTCCCCAAAAGTCAGCGGGTGGACCGTGATGAGACTCCAGATGAGGTGTTGGCTGTAAGCAGTCAAGAGAGCCAGGGAGGGGTGTCCAGTGCCACACCTGATATCCTGTCCCAGCCACTGGAGGAAAATAGCACTGGTGAGGATTATGATGTCGCTGATCGGACGTGGCGCCCTCAATCAGCATTATCCTTGGCATCATCAGGGGAGGAAATAAAGGTGCTACCGATGCAGCAATATCCCACTGTTGTAAGGAACCGAGGCACAAGAGGGAGGGGTAGAAGACAACCCACCAGGAAGAGTTAATTACCTCTAAGCCTTGGTCCTGAGAGGGCACCCTCAGGCAGCAGTGGCAGTGAACAGGACGCAAGACACCCCGTTGCTTTCAGCAAACCACAGTCCTCTGACGTCTGGCAGTTCTTCCGCCTGGGGACTGATAGTCACATCGCTCTTTGCCTGCTGTGCAATGAGAGGGTCAGTCGTGGTAGGGGTGATAATCTTGGCACAATATCCATGACGAAGCATATGGAAAGGCAACACCAACAGGCCTTGAAGAACCCTGACCCCAGTACCACCTCTTGTCAGGATGCACCATACACTGCAGATCCCATCATGCAGCATCCTCTCAGTGGAATTCAGGCCTCGTCAGCCTCAGGTGCCAGCAGCAGCACAGTGTTACTGCCATCTACACTCCTAATTAGGCAGCAATCCGTGACCGAGTTCATGTCCAGACGTCAGGTGTACTCCAGCAGCCATCTCACGGCCCAGAAACTGACTGAACACCTGGTTAAGCTGCTGGTGCTTCAGTCCCTGCCGTTCAACCTTGTGGACTCCCACCTTGTGTGACCACCACATCTCTGGCAAAGCTGTCCCATCACTGCACAGTTATGTGAAGACAAAGGTTGGCGCCTCATTGGGACTCTCTGTGTCCAAGACTGTGCACCTGAGTGCTGATGTCTGGTCCTCTAATTATGGACAAGGCCATTACATGTCCGTTACTGCCCATAAGGTCAACATCCTCCCAGGAAACCATCAGGAGGTTGGCCCATTCTTGCCACTGTCACAACCACGGTGCTTTAAGGGTCCAGCAATGGGAAGAACAAGTTCTGCCTCCACCACCACTGAAGTCCAACCTGCCCCGGTGTCTTACCACCGATGTCAGGCCCGGCGCTCTCAGGCTGTCCTCCATGTGGTGAGCACGGGTGAACAGAGCCACAGTGGGCAGGAGCTCCTCCAGACCATCAGGGAGGAGATACCATAGCTGAATGGCTGACCCCATGTCGACTAACGGTGGGAACTGTCATAGCGGACAATGGGAGGAACATTGTCTCTGCAGTGCAGCGGGGAGGGCTGACTCATACACCTTGTATGGCACATAGTACACAGGTTTCTCCGATCATTTCCTGCACTACAAGACCCTATGAGGATGTCACACAGCATTTCAGCCACTCCTACACTGCAAGGATCACCCTGCTCAGAATCCAAAGACAGCGCAGTATGCCCCAACATCGGCTAATCAGCGACGTGCCAACACGCTGGAAATCTGCCCTCCATATGCTTGACCGCCTGTATGAACAAAGGTCCGCCGATAGAGACTACTTCATGGGGCAATCAGGCAACTTCACGCCACAATGCGACTTCCAAATCACACACTGGCAGTTAATGCGGGAAGTCTGCCACTTGTTGATCCCTTTTAAGGACACAACTCTCTTTGTGAGCAGGCAGGACTATGGGATCAACGACATTATCCGCTCTGGACTCTGGGCTCCTTGAGCCCAGAGCTGGATGAAGTGCAGATGGAGGTTGAGGAGGAGGAAGATGTCTACGCCCAGCCATTCCACACACCTGGCAAAGGAGGAAAAGGAGGAAGACCCCAGCAGACCCTGGAACTATATTGAGGACAGTGGACACTCATTGTCCTTGGTGCAGTTGGCTAGCTGTCTGCGGGAGTGTCTCCGGAATAAAAGCCGGATTGTGGACATCCCCCAGAGAGACCAATACTGGCTTGCCACCCTTGTGGACCCTTGCTTCTGCCGCAAAATGGCTGAATTTTTTCCGCCATCACAGAGGGAGGCTAAACTGGTGTACTACCGGGACATACTCACCAGTCAGTTGGTCTCAACTTATCTGCAAGACCAGATTGCCAGGTTTCCATACAACATCCTCTAGGGGGGAACCAGCGCTCTCTACTCCCACCACCACTAGTGGAGGCGTGAGAAGTCGCTACAGCCTACAATCTCTGAAGAGCGATTTCATGCAGCTAGCTGCTGAAGAGAGGACACAACACCGGACTCATGGCGTGGACCAGCATGAGCTCAGCCACCAGGTCACTGCCTACCTGGATACCCTGCCCCAAAGTGTCACCGACCCCGTGCAGTACTGGGCAGAGAAACTGGAGATTTGGCCTCAACTGGCAGAGTTTTCTTTGGCTCTGCTGTCCTGCCCAGCCAGTAGTGTGGCATCATTGTAACACCGCAAAGAACAAGGCTCTCTTGCCACAGTGTTGAGATGCTGACTTTTGTGAAGATGAATCATGCCTGGATTACATCGGACTATACCCCCCTGAATGATGTAAATGACATCATGTAAATGACAAGTCATCAGTCACCCATATTACATGGCAATCCGTGTGTCCAAGAAATTTTCCTTAATATTCTAAATATGTGCCTAACTTAAAAATCTGTAAATTAACTTATCAAGTAATGTTCGCCCCTTAGACCCCAAAATGTAAAAAAATCACCTTAAAAATGTCCTACTTAATTCGGATACATTTGAAAAAACAGATCCCCATCTCCAAATTTAATGCTTATGGTGTGTTGGCCATTTAACATCTCCACACCTGATTAATGCCTCACATCGGTGCACTGTCCAACCCATACCTCAAGAACAGTACCATCCCTATAATAATCCCCACGACTATGCTTTACAAAGTGGGGATGTCACCTTTTGTGAACTATAGCCGTGGGGTTCTATCCCTAGCACCCATGCCAAGGAACACTACTCACATTTTTGTGAGCAGGTACTAACTATTCTTGAGGTATTTTGTTGATATCATGAGAATAGTAAAATCTCACACCACAAATCCCAATGAGGTTCTTCTGTGCAAATGATTTTATGCCTCTCATGCAGTCACGCGTGGAATAAGGCTGTCTATGGGGTATATATCACGGAGGCTGTTGTCCTTCAACTGTGATATAAAAAAACCCCACAGTTAGCTAGAGCAACAAACAGTTGCTGAAAGGCAGGTTATCTTGCCTTATTTACGGGTGCCTTTACAATGGGGAGCTTTTTTGGGGTTCTCTGCTGCTTAAAATCCACAGCGCATCGTTGGCTGATTTTATGCCACCTTCTGTACTATGGGGCCGGATGCAAATACCCAGTTCAGCGCAGAACTGCATATGTCCGGACGGCACCATAGTACTGAACACCGTTTGGTTAACGGTATGGGAGGGTGTGAGGTCACTCCCATACCCCATCAGGGTTTTTTCCCCTACCCACTTTAAAAGATAAGTCGAGGCAATCAATAACTTTCTGTGCCCTTACTTGACCCAGAAACTTATAAATTGCCCGGACTTATCCTTTAAGACAGCACTAAAAAAACACAAAAGCATACATCCATTGGATTGGGCCCTAAACTCGGTTTGGACCTCAAACTGGTGTTAAAAAGATATATAGGCCATGATTCAACAAGTTTAACACCAGAGTAGTTACATCAATTGGTAAAGCAAGTGCCAGTGAGGTGTCAATTTCATGAAAATTGGACATGTATTTTTGGATAATGGAACTGGGGTAAAGTCTTCTTGAATCTGTGCCATTTTAAATGTCCTTTCTTCACCTCATTGATTCTGTAGGTGAGGTTGTCTGTTTATTTAACCGTATCCGTATCCTACTAGACTAGCTCTTCAACTTGTCTGTTCTCAACAAAACTGGCCTGAGAGGTGAGCAATCAACTGCTTCCTCCTCCTGCTCCTCAACTTGTCTCTTCTCAGCAATACTGGCCTGAGAGCAATCAACTGCTGCCTCCTCCTGCTGCTCCACTTGTCTGTTCTCAACAATCAAGTGGGTGCAATTAAGTGTTTCCTCCTCCTCCTGCTCCTCAACTTGTCTGTTCTACACAATACTGGCCTGAGAGCAATCAACTGCTGCCTCCTCCTGCTGCTCCACTTGTCTGTTCTCAACAATCAAGTGGGTGCAATTAAGTGTTTCCTCCTCCTCCTGCTCCTCAACTTGTCTGTTCTACACAATACTGGCCTGGGTGCAATCAAGTGCTGCCTCCTCCTCCTCCTCAACTTGTCTGTTCTCAACAATACTGGCCTGGGTGCAATTAACTGCTGCCACATCCTCCTGCTCAACTTGTCTCTTCTCAACAATACTGGCCTGAGAGCAATCAACTGCTACCTCCTCCTGCTCCTCAACTTGTCTGTTATCAACAAAACTGGCCTAGGTGTATTCAACTGCTGCCTTCTCCTGCTGCTCAACTTGTCTGTTCTCAATACTGGCCTGAAAGCAATCAACTGTGGCCTCCTCCCACTGCTCAACTTGTCTGTTCTCAACAAAACTGGCCTGAGAGCAATCAACTGCTACCTCCTCCCACTCCTCAACTTGTCTGTTCTCAACAATACTGGCCTGGGTGCAATCAAATGCTGCCTCCTCCTCCTGCTCCTCAACTTGTCTGTTCTCAACAATACTGGCCTGGGTGCAATTAACTGCTGCCTCCTCCTCCTGCTCAACTTTTCTCTTCTCAACAATACTGGCCTGAGAGCAATCAACTGCTAGCTCCTCCTGCTCCTCAACTTGTCTGTTATCAACAAAACTGGCCTAGGTGCATTCAACTGCTGCCTTCTCCTTCTGCTCAACTTGTCTGTTCTCAACAATACTGGCCTGAAAGCAATCAACTGCGGCCTCCTCCCACTGCTCAACTTGTCTGCTCTCAACAATACTGGCCTGGGTGCAATCAAATGCTGCATCCTCCTCCTGCTCCTCAACTTGTCTTTTCTCAACAATACTGGCCTGGGTGCAATCAACTGCTGCCTCCTCCTCCTGCTCCTCAACATGTCTGTTCTCAACAATACTGGCCTGGGTGCAATCAACTGCTGCCTCCTCATCCTGCTCAACTTGTCTCTTCTCAACAATACTGGCCTGAGAGCAATCAACTGCTGCCTCCTCCTGCTGCTCAATTTGTCTCTTCTCAACAATACTGGCCTGAGGGCAATCAACTGCTGCCTCCTCCTGCTCCTTAACTTGTCTGTTCTCAACAATACTGGCCTGGGTGCAATCAATTGCTGCCTTCTCCTCCTCCTGCTCCTCAACCTGTCTGTTCTTAACAATACTGGCCTGACGGCAATCAACTGCTGCCTCCTCCTGCTCAACTTGTCTGTTCTCAACAATACTGGCCTGGGAGCAATCAACTGCTGCCTCCTCCTCCTCCTCCACTTATCTGTTCTCAACAATACTGGCCTGGGTGCAATCAAGTGCTGCCTCCTCCTCCTCCTGCTCCTCAATATGTCTGTTCTTAACAAATAATGTCCTGGATGCAATCAACTGCTGCCTCCTCCTGCTCAACTTGTCTGTTCTCAACAATACTGGCCTGGGAGCAATCAACTGCTGCCTCCTCCTCCTCCTGCTCCTCCACTTATCTGTTCTCAACAATACTGGCCTGGGTGCAATCAAGTGCTGCCTCCTCCTCCTCCTGCTCCTCAATATGTCTGTTCTTAACAAATAATGTCCTGGATGCAATCAACTGCTGCCTCCTCCTCTTCCTGCTTAACTTGTCTCTTCTCAACAATACTGGCCTGAGTGCAATCAACTGCTGCCTCCTCCTGCTGCTCAATTTGTCTCTTCTCAACAATACTGGCCTGGGTGCAATCAAGTGCTGCCTCCTCCTCCTGCTCCTCAACATGTCTGTTCTTAACAATACTGGCCTGGGTGCAATCAACTGCTGCCTCCTCATCCTGCTCAACTTGTCTCTTCTCAACAATACTGGCCTGAGAGCAATCAACTGCTTCCTCCTCCTGCTCCTCAACTTGTCTGTTCTCAACAATACTGGCCTGGGAGCAATCAACTGCTGCCTCCTCCTCCTCCTGATCCTCCACTTATCTGTTCTCAACAATACTGGCCTGGGTGCAATCAAGTGCTGCTGCCTCCTCCTCCTCCTCCTGCTCCTCAATATGTCTGCTCTTAACAAATAATGTCCTGGATGCAATCAACTGCTGCCTCCTCCTCTTCCTGCTTAACTTGTCTCTTCTCAACAATACTGGCCTGAGAGCAATCAACTGCTGCCTCCTCCTCCTCCTGCTCCACAACTTGTCTGTTCTCAACAATACTGGCCTGGGTGCAATCAACTGCTGCCTCCTCCTGCTCCTCAACTTGTCCGTTCTCAACAATACTGGCCTAGATGCAATCAACTGCTGCCTCCTCCTGCTGCTCAACTTCTATGTTCTCAACAATACTGTCCTGAGAGCAATGAAGTGCTTCCTCCTCCTGCTCCTCAACTTGTCTGTTCTCAACAATACTGGCCTAAGGGCAATCAACTGCTGCCTCCCCCGCTCCTTAACTTGTCTGTTCTCAACCAAACTGGCCTAGGTGCAATAAAATGCTGCCTCCTCTCCCTCCTGCTCCTCAACTTGTCCGTTCTCAACCATACAGGCCTGGGTGCAATCAAGTGCTGCCTCCTCCTCCTGCTCCTCAACATGTCTGTTCTTAACAATACTGGCCTGGGTGCAATCAACTGCTGCCTCCTCATCCTGCTCAACTTGTCTCTTCTCAACAATACTGGCCTGAGAGCAATCAACTGCTTCCTCCTCCTGCTCCTCAACTTGTCTGTTCTCAACAATACTGGCCTGGGAGCAATCAACTGCTGCCTCCTCCTCCTCCTGCTCCTCCACTTATCTGTTCTCAACAATACTGGCCTGGGTGCAATCAAGTGCTGCCTCCTCCTCCTCCTCCTGCTCCTCAATATGTCTGCTCTTAACAAATAATGTCCTGGATGCAATCAACTGCTGCCTCCTCCTCTTCCTGCTTAACTTGTCTCTTCTCAACAATACTGGCCTGAGAGCGATCAACTGCTGCCTCCTCCTCCTCCTCCTGCTCCACAACTTGTCTGTTCTCAACAATACTGGCCTAGGTGCAATCAAGTGCTGCCTCCTCCTGCTGCTCAACTTGTCTGTTCTCAACAATACTGGCCTGGGTGCAATCAACTGCTGCCTCCTCATCCTGCTCAACTTGTCTCTTCTCAACAATACTGGACTGAGAGGTTAGCAATCAACTGCTGCCTCCTCCTGATGCTTAACTTGTCTCTTCTCAACAATACTGGCCTGGGTGCAATCAAGTGCTGCCGCATCCTCCTCCTAAACTTTTTTTTTCTAATATTTTTTGTCACTATTTTTGCACTTTTATTCACTTTATTTTATTATTATTACTATTATTCTTTTTTATTTTTTTTATTTACATTTTTTCCATTATTTTTGAACTTTTATCTTTTCCACTTTTTTTTCATTGTAATAGCATCTGCAACAAAACAAAACTATACCCTTTTACACTCCCACTATTGTAGCTGCAATTCTTCTGCCATTATAGCAAGATTCGTTTTAGGTTTGGTTGGTAAAAATCCGAACTTCATGAAAGTTTGTGCGATCGAACCGAACCAAACTTTTTTGTTAAAAGTTTGCTCATCCCTAGTTAAGACACTATTTGTGATCTAAATTGGGTAAATATTTAGTATTTAATAATACTCACATTGTCGTTGTATATTTACCTATTTCACCTATTTATTTTTCTTGGTGTGTTACTTTGATCAATTGCATCTTTTTTGATCATGGATAAAATTTGTTCTCTAACGTTGTGCAATTATACATATATCAGCATTGACTTACTTTATAACATTATTATTTTATATTTTTATTCGCATTAGTTTTGATTTATTCTCATGCCCCGCGAGTATGGGGTACGCCGCTATTTATTGTGTATTTGCGCCGCTATTTATTGTGTATTTGCTTACTGAGAGTATTTCCTTATAGAGCATGCGTATGCATATACCACTTAGGATAGAATTGATACTTACAGTACATGGTTCTGACTAACCTTTGGTAATGTCCGGAGGTTCGGGGCCATGTCATGTGATTAACCATGTAATCAGTGACATGAATGCAGTTCCGACTGGCCCACGATCTTGATCGGGTGCTCGCTACTATACCATGTGATCAGCAACGTGCCGCGTGACCCTCCACGTTGGTCACGTAATACGCCACAATAGCACTTCCGTCCTGTGATACGCGGCATCTATGTGGTGAGCGGGGAGAGGAGACATGGAGTTGGCGAGACCGTACAGGTATCTTTCTTAACACTTAATACAATTTTCTCCCATACCGGTGCTTTGTGATTACAAAGCACTGATTACGCAAGCTGCTTTTGGCTTATAAATAGCACATTGACTTCTATGCTCATTAGCCCCTGATGAAGTCTTGAGGACGAAACGTGTGGGAACTTACCCCACTGAGAGCTGAGATCAGACCATGTGGTTTATTTTCTTATATTGGTTTAGTGATTTGTAAAAATATTTTTTTCTTGGTTTGATTTATTGCTTTTTTTGTATTGTGATATTTATCATTTGGGATATATTTTTATCACATAGTTTGGTAGCACAAAAATATGGTATATTGTGAGATTTGTTGCTATGGTCAGGGTCAACTTGTACAGTAGCTCTCAGAATCACCATTTTGGGTTAGGAAGGTATGTGTTGCACATTGAACCTTACTTGATTCTGTGTGTGTCATGTGTACAATTTTAAATGTTTTTAATGTTTGTATCTAGCAGTTGTGTTTAATAAAATTGATTTTCTGTGATTTTCATATTTTGTGCTGTGCAGCTGTTAGGAATGTGACTTTGCACTCCTCGGTCTGTGCCGGGCGGCCGAGGAAGCGCTGAATTTCTGTCTGTGTTTGCATATGAATTGTGTCTGAACTGTGTTTTACTTTTCAGCCACACCTGCCTTGCTTGTTAGACTTCTGGCAGTGCAGGGGTTACTGCACTGCTAGGTCTGTTCAGCTGAGCTTGGTGCTGGGATCAGGACTGCTCCAATTAGCTGCTGGACCCAGTCTCTGATCCTGGATAAAAAGCAGTCAGCTTCTCATTTCCCTGCTGGTTATTAGTTGTTCTGATCCCAGCTCCCCAGTTCGCTGTATTCTGCTCTATTCTTCTATTTTGTCTTACCTGGATTCTGACCTTTTGCCTGCCCTCTGACTACCCGCTTCTTCCTGATTTGGTACTGCGTTGCTCGTTCGGTTTCTGACTCGGCTAGTTGACCTTTCTGCATTGTGTTTGTCTGTCTGTCTGTCTGCGTTTTATGTTTTGAACGTATTCAGCATAGGGATTGTCTTCGTGGTTGTCCGTGACCGCCTAGGGTCGACCGAGGCAAGTAGGCAGGTGACAGTGGGTGGAGTCAGATTCAGGGTCCACTGTCTAGTGTCTTGTCTACGCCTGCCAGTCCTGACAGCAGCCCTTTTGTTTCTAGCTTTTTCCACGTTTTGTTTTGTTTACAGTGGACATACACAATTTCTTGGTCCTCCGACTAGTAACAATGAGAGCATTTGTGGTTCAATTTATAGAAGAACTTTCTATAAAGCTCTTCTGTTCTAATGGAACAAAAAAATTCCATGGCCTCTGGCAATTAACAATGGTTGCCAATGTGGTTCGATTTAAACATTCTATGGATTTTTTCACCCCCTTCTCCTGTCTCAATGATTTTCTCACAGCCACCAGCTCCTCAGCTCAGACAACTTAACTGTTTTCGAACACTTGTTCAGGTCTTTTTATTCCAACCTACAATCAGCAAACTTTTTCTAGTATAAACAGAGGTCTGACTCTGTGGACCTTTTTACCCCCTTCTCAATGGATTTCTCACAGCCACCAAGTTCTCAGCACAGATGATCCCACTGTTTCAGGATCCTTGTTTAGGTTTTCTATCCCTCCCAGCCATCAGCAATCTCAATTGAATCTGAATTGAGATCTGAATCTGTGGATTTTTTCTCCCCCTCCTTATGTCCCACTGACATTCTTAGCCCCCAGCCCCTCAGCACAGTCCCACTGACGTTCTTAGCCACCAGACCCTCAGCACAGACCCCACTCTTAAAGGAGTACTCCAGAGTGGGGGCACTTTTGCTCACCACTCACCTCCCCGGTCCCAGCGGCGGGTCCCGCATCGCGGCGCTCCAGTGCCTGGTTCCGGCCGCTTCCGGGTGTCTGACCAGGGCCCGAGACGTGACGTCTCAGGTCCGCTCAGCCACTCAGTGTAGGAGGCAGGATCCCGCCTCCTTCACTGAATGGCTGAGCGGACCTGACACCCGGAAGCGGCCGGGAATCGGGCACCGGAGCGCCGCAATGCGGGACCCACCGCTGGAACCGGGGAGGTGAGTGGACGTCTTTTCCTTTGGCCACCTCGTCCCCTGTCCCAGCTCAAAAGTGCCCGCACGCTGGAGTACCCCTTTAAGCTCTAAAAAAAGGGCAGTTATTAAATTTTTTTTGCCTACCAAGTTCTCCCTGCTTGCAATGCCAAACTCTCCCTACACTAACCAGCAGCAGATTGGTGGATGTCTGACCAGAGTTATAATACACCACCTACGGGGCCACATGTTACTGTAAGTGTATTGGTTCTTATGCATGAACAGATGGGGGGAGATTATTCAAAGAGTGTAAAATTTAGACTGGTGCAAACTGGCCAGAGCAACCAATTACAGCTCAGCTTCCAGCTCTAGTGAAAGGAAAGAGGAGTTGTGATTGGTTGCTGTGGCCAGTTTGCACCAGTCTAAATTTTACACCCTTTGATAAATCTCACCCATGAATTTGTGCATAATTTCAACATGGCGATTCAAGTTCAAGTTAAACAAAAATGCACTCTAAACAGATCAATTTCTAGTATTAGGATCCATTCACATGGATCCATCCATTCACATTTAAATGGAGTATTTTTAATGGAGTATTTGTAGCATAGATTCTGCACAAAAATTATTGTCAACCTAATACTAATCCACATCCTATGTATGATGGATCCTACTAACTTTTCGCCCACCTGAAAATGTCTTCTGAAAAAGTTACCTAAAGTTGCTTTAATGTACAGTAAGGTAACATTGCATTGGGCAGTTTTATGATAGTACTTTCTCATGACCAAAAAAGCTTCCATAGATTATCTCACGAAGACCTACACAAAATAAATAGCAACGTCATCATGGTTTAAATAAAATGAATGGTATATGTTCAGGGTACTGGATTCTTAGGAAGATGCCCAAAATATGCCATAGTCAACATTTTTATTAGTATGGCCAGGTTGTAGTGGCATTTCTTTGTCTATAAATATTTTATCAGCTAGAGTATTTTGTATTCCTTTGGTTTAATCAACAACTGAGCAAACTGCACTGTCTGTGTTTATATCTTGATCACATTCAGCTTGTATTTGAATGTAGCCTTTTTCAGGCAATGACATTTTTGGAGATCTTCATTTATTGTTAGATGTATATATGTCTTCTGGAGTACAATCATTTAGCACAATTTCGTGATCACTCTGTGGATTATTAATGAAGAAGTCACGACTTTTGTTTTTCATTAAATTCGGTGTCATCTGGAGGAAAGGAAATTGATAGCTAGCTTGGTCAGAACTGTCAGGAAGCCAAGTGGGTGTATCTATATCACAAAATATTACTCCAGTCTGTAGGGCTGTTTCATACTCACGTTCCATTGTTGTTTTCTTATGTAACAGGTTTGACTTTGAGTGAAGTAATCCATAAGGGGAAGAAAAAATGTCATCATCCGTTATAATGTTATCAAAAAGACTCTCAACTGTGCCAACCTCATCTGTGATACAAGCCAATGTCTCCATGCTTATTGCTATTTTAGAAATGGAATCCATGGTATCTGGAACAATATAAGCCTCTGCAACTCCCAGGAATGTGCTGTTATCCAGATGCTTATCTGGAAGCATTGAAAGATTGGATGATAAATTAAGCTCACTTTGTGAAGGAGTGATTTTCTCTTTCCGGGTTTCTTTTGATGAAATACTTTTGTTCTGAATAGTTAAATAATTTAGATTTTTATTAGCTGGAATTTCCTTCTCTACCACAGCTTCCTGTGAGAAAATTGAAGTGGCAAGTTGCTGTGTTGCTGCTTCTATAACCGAGTATTTCCTATTAAGGAATTAAACAACAAATATATTATTAATAATCTGCCATAGAATTAAATAAGATTTTTAGACTCGTTCAAGCTCATTATTTCCTCAAGTATCACGGTAAAAATACTTAATACTCCCACAAGTACCGTGTGGTGCTTACATGAAATTCATAGTCTCCTTCCTGCATGTTTAAAGGTTTTAATCAGCCAATACACATGGGGGAAAAGGACAGGGTGGACCCACTGCATGGCAGATATGTTGGCTGCTTTCATAACAGTGATTGGACACAGGGCCGGGTCAAGGAGTTTTGGTGCCCTAGGCAGAGAAGGCAAATGGGACCCCCCCCAAGCCACTGTTATCAGAATTGGCGCGGCACAGACAGTGTAAAACCCAGAAAGTGCCCCCACACTGTATTACGAGCCCCAGTACATTCGGTAGTTATCTTATAACATTCTTACCACCATACAGTGATTACATATTGCCTCTGGAGAAAACCAAAAGATATCACTAATGATACCATTGAATAATACCGCCACACCATGACCACTATCACTACAACCCAGATAACAGAGTGCAGTTACATCCAGTTACTCTCTGGTGACGTCTTCTCTGATAAAAGTCTTTCACATTTTCTTTTTCTCTCCATCCAGCGTGGACCACCTTTAAGTCTTCTCCTGGCTGTGAATCCTCTCTCCAGAATCTGCCAGAGAAACATTTTAGGCTCCAGCACATACAGTAGTTAGGTCCCCTGTACCCCTATATGCCCCCATAGTTTTAAGGTGTCCCTGTGCCCCCACTTAATAATTAGGTATGCTCTGTGCCCCAGTATATTAGTAAGGTCCCTCTGTGCAGTCCCAATGTGTTATAGACCCCTGTGTGCTGTCCCCAGTAGTATATAGAGCCCCTGTGTGCTGCCCCCAGTTGTTTATATATCCCCTGTGCGCTCCCCCAGTTGTGTACATACATATCCCGTGTGCTCTCCAAGTTATATATATCCCCTGTGTGCTGCCCCCAGTAGTATATAGACACATGTGTGCTGCCTCCAGTAGTATATAGACCTCTGTGTGCTGCCTCCAGTAGTATATAAATCCCTGTGCTGCCCCAGTTATATATAGACCCCCTGTGTGCTGCCCCCAGTTGTAAATATATCCCCTGTGTGCAGGGCCGTTTTAATACATTGGTGGGCCCAGTGCACAGCCCTCAAGAGTGGGCCCCCCCTTCCCTTTCGGCACATTGTATAATGTACTGAATTTGCCCCCACACTGTATCAAGAGCCCCAATACATACAGTAGTTACCTTATAACACTATTTCCACCATACAGTGATTACATATTACATAAAAACTGCACTAAACAAAACAGAAAGATATCACCAATGATACCATTACATAATACCGCCACATCATGACCCCTAACACTACAACCCTATAACAGAGTGCAGTTACATCCAGTGACTCACCGGGGGCGTCTTCTCCGATCAGAGTCTGTCACCTTTTCTTTTTCTCTCCATCCAGCCTGGGCCACCTTGAAGTCTTCTCCTGGCTGTGAATCTTCTCTCCAGAATCTGCCAGACAAATATTTTAGGCTCCAACACATCCAGTAGTTAGGTCCCTTATACCCCTATACAGTAGTAACACCCCTCTGTACCCCTACATAGTTACACCCCTCTGTGCCTCCATAGTTTTAAGGTGTCCCTGTAGTATATAGACCCTCATGTGCTCCTCTAGTTATATACAGTCCTGCTGTGCACTCCCCCATTAGTATATAGCCCCCCTGTGCTCTCCCACAATAGTATATAGCCCCCCTGTGCTCCCCCCCAATAGTATATAGCCCCCTGTGCTCTCCCCAATAGTATATAGCCCTCCTGTGCTCTCCATAATATATAGCCCCCCCTGTGCTCTCCCCCATAGTATATAGACCCCTGTGCTCCCCAATAGTATATAGCTCTCTGTGCTCCCCAATAGTATATAGCTCCCCTGTGCTCCCCAATAGTATATAGCCCCCTGTGCTCCCCAATAGTATATAGCTCCCCTGTGCTCCCCCATAGTATATAGCCCCCTGTGCTCCCCCATAGTATATAGCCCCCTGTGCTCCCCCATAGTATATAGCCCCCTGTGCTGCCCAGTAGTATATAGCCCCCTGTGCTCCCCAGTAGTATATAGCTCCCCTGTGCTCCCCAGTAGTATATAGCTCCCCTGTGCTCCCCCATAGTATATAGCTTCCCTGTGCTCCCCATAGTATATAGACCCCTGTGCTCCCCAGTAGTATATAGTCCCCTGTGCTCCCCCATAGTATATAGCTCCCCTGTGCTCCCCCATAGTATATAGCTCCCCTGTGCTCCCCAGTAGTATATAGCCCCCTGTGCTCCCCAGTAGTATATAGCTCCCCTGTGCTCCCCAGTAGTATATAGCCCCCTGTGCTCCCCCATAGTATATAGCTCCCCTGTGCTCCCCCATAGTATATAGCTCCCCTGTGCTCCCCAGTAGTATATAGCTCCCCTGTGCTCCCCCATAGTATATAGCCCCCTGTGCTCCCCCATAGTATATAGCTCCCCTGTGCTCCCCCATAGTATATAGCCCCCTGTGCTCCCCAATAGTATATAGCCCCCTGTGCTCCCCCATAGTATATAGCCCCCTGTCCTCCCCCATAGTATATAGCCCCCTGTGCCCCCCCATAGTATATAGCCCCCTGTGCTCCCCAATAGTATATAGCTCCCCTGTGCCCCCCATAGTATATAGCCCCCTGTGCTCCCCAATAGTATATAGCCCCCTGTGCTCCCCAATAGTATATAGCTCCCCTGTGCCCCCCATAGTATATAGCTCCCTGTGCTCCCCAATAGTATATAGCTCCCCTGTGCTCCCCCATAGTATATAGCTCCCCTTTGCTCCCCAATAGTATATAGCTCCCCTGTGCCCCCCATAGTATATAGCCCCCTGTGCTCCCCAATAGTATATAGCCCCCTGTGCTCCCCAATAGTATATAGCTCCCCTGTGCCCCCCATAGTATATAGCCCCCTGTGCTCCCCCATAGTATATAGCTCCCTGTGCTCCCCCATAGTATATAGCTCCCCCTCCCATACAACATTGAAAAAAACAAACACTGTTACTCACCTGGGTCCTCGCGTTCCTCTTCTCTTCTCTCTTGTGGCCGCACTTCCTCCGGTCACAAGAGGCTGCACTCCCCTTACCCTCGCGCCGACGCTCCAGTGACGTCGGGCGCTAGAGGGAGAGTGCGGCCTCTTGTGACCGCAGGAAGTGCGGCCACAAGAGGGACTGACAGGGAGGGAGCCAATGGCTCTCTCTCTGTCAGTGTCGCTGCTGCTGCAGCGCTGAAGAGCCGCAGCAGCAGCGGGCGGGGGCAGCGGCGGATGGGGGGGCCCTGCAGGGGGCGCCATGGAGGGGTAAGTAGATTACCCATCCATGGCGCTCCCCCCTGACAGGCTGGTGGCCGGAGCCCTGTGCCACCGCATTGGTCGCACATAGCAACGGCCGGCCTGCTCGGGGGGGGGGCCCTTTAACCAGTGGGCCCGGTGCACGTGCACCATGTGCCCTCTGGTTAAAGCGGCCCTGCCTGTGTGCTCCCCCCAGTTGTATATATTTTTGTGTCTATATATTTATGGATATACACACAGACACACACATCTCTGTATATATATATATACATATATACTCACACACCCACAGGTACATATTTATGTATACACACACACATTTAGGGTATAAACCCACACACCGTATACGCAGCAGATATGCAACAAATACGCAGCAGATTTGTTGGTACAGATTTGATGCTGTGTTCAGTTATTTAGATCTAATCTGCTGCGAGTTTGTTGCGAGTTTGCTGCGAGTTTGCTGCGTATTGCAGCAGTAAATACGCTGCATATACGGTGTGTGGGTTTATACCCTTACACACATTTATGTACAGTATATACATATACACACACACACACACACAGAGGCACACTATTTTATGTACAGTATACACACAGGTACACACTTACATATACACACACAGAGGCACACACATTTATGTACAGTACACACACACACACACACACAGGCACACACTTATGTACTGTATATATATTCACACACACACACGTATCTATACACACCACACTCACACTCTTATGTATACACACACACACTCTCTTATGTATACACACCACACTCACACTCTTATGTATACACACACATACACACACACGCACAAACACACTCTCTCTTATGTATACACACACTCACACTCTTATGTACACACAGACACAAAACAGCTACCTCTCAGCTAGGTTGCTTGGACTTTCTGTCCTCACCATCCTGGGACTGTCATGGAGGGGTCTGCTGATGATGATGCAGCAGAGATGAGCAGCTGACAGGAGAGGCAGGGGCAGACACTTCCTGGTCCCCCTGTGTGGTCTCTGCAGGCTGCCGTTCCTCACCTCCTCCTCCCTGGCCCGACAGCTGAGCAGCTCCCAGAGCCTGGAGGATGTGCAGCAGGGGATGTGAGTAATGCTGCACATTCCCCCATGCTGGTGTCCTGGAGCAGGTCAGACGCCTCCTGGAAGTGGGAGCTCAGCCAGAGCAGTGTCCCGGCAGGGAGCCGCCCCTCCCCCCTCCTATGTACAGCAGCAGCAGTTGAGGACCCGACAGACCTGTGCATCTCTTGGCAGGGGGCTGATGTAATCAGCTCCTGTATGCTGCTTCCGGGTTTGGCCTGGTGGCGCCCCCTGCTGTTTGCCGCCCTAGGCCATCGCCTACTCCTGCCTACTCTTTGTCCCGTCCCTGATTGGACAGCTGCATCAGGTGACCTGAAAACTTGTGCTTTGTTAGCTGACAGAGTTACTGGAGCAGGGACAAAGCAGGTGTAGGGCTTAGATTATATAGTTAGGTAGACGATAATTTTCTAAACATACCCAAAAGTCCTTTTAAGGACTAATAGTAATTTGTGAGTGTGAGTGAACAAGGTAATTTCATACAATATTCCAATAATGGAAGGATTACTATAGTGGTTAGTGTTAGTAGTTGTTAGTACTATTCACATTCCTCAACAATACTAAAGTCCCTTTTAGGACTAGAAGAAGAGAAGGAAAATAATCTGCCATACATTATACTATCAGTGTTATCCAGTCTAACCAGTGGCATAGAGTAACAAACTTGGGGTGGTGCCTTGGGAAGTATGTGTTGCTGTATACAGTGCTACACTTTGTTTTGCTTACAGTAGTATACTCACTACTCTGCAAAACTTAAATATATATTTTTTTCTGACTAGTGTTATTCCTTTCTGGAAAACAAAGCACAACAAAATAATTTGCAATACAGTATACCAGTGCCATACAGTTTAACTGGTGTCTTAGTAAAACAGTGAAGTGTGGGGATTGAGTATACGCCCCTGTATACTGTGCAGTACAGTAATAGTTGACAGTAAAGTCTATAAATCAGCAGGTCTAGAAGGCATCCATCTCAGAGTTTTGCAGGAATTAAGTACTAAGTACTATGCCCCCTCCTGCAGGGCTGACTGTGCCCTGGAGAAGAGGAGGACCACCTGCGCTGGCAAGACCAGGTAAAGGCAGGGTGGTTATTACCACTCCAGGCCACCATGACAAGTAATCCAAGAAATTTGCACAAATAGAAATATAACAAAATAAAAAACAAAGGGGGAGGGAGATATCAGTGTGGTATTGTAATACGATTAATATGGAGTGGTATACTGTGGTGGGTGCAGGGCCGGATTAAAGGGAGGGCACCAGGGGCACGTGCCCAGGGGCTCCCACCACTAGGGGGCCTCCACCAGCCCAAACCCGGAAGTGGTGTCTGGGAGCCAGTCCCACGCGCAAAAAGCATGTGGAAACCCTACCTGGACACAGCATTGGCCACATTGCATGCTGTCCAGGGAGGGAGGGAGGTGTTGGGTTAATCCTGTGTAAGCACATCCTCCCGGCAGGCTCAGACTCCCCCCGGTGGGTATTTGAATGAATTCTTCCTATCAAGCTTCCGGGTGCCTGTCTACTGCCGAGGTCCTCACTACCCCCGACTACTCACTGAGGAGAGGACAGTGTTGGACCTCAGCAGGGATGTGACATAATGAAGCCTGCTGGAGGATCTGTAACAGCGGCTGACAGGCTGAAAAAAGAGAGAAAAGCCAGAAGAGAGAAGACCTGTCATCTGCCCAGATCAGGTGAGTATAAGGTTTTGTTTTGTATTGGCACATCAGAGCAGGGGGTATATACTATGGGGGCATATATCAGAGCAGGGGTATATACTATAGGGTCATATATCAGAGCAGGGGTATATACTATTGGGGCATATATCAGAGCAGGGGTATATACTATAGGGGCATATATCAGAGCAGGGGGCATATATCAAATCAGGGGTATATACTATAGGGGCACATATCAAAGCAGGGGGCATATACTATGGGGGCATATATCACAGCAGGGGTATATACTATAGGGCCATATATCAGAGCAGGGGTATATATTATGGGGGCATATATCAGAGCAGGGGTATATACTATGGGGCAATGTATCAGAGCAGGGGTATATACTATGGGGGCATATATCAGAGCAGGGGTATTTACTATGGGGGCATATATAAGAGCAGGGGTATAGGGGTTACTATGGAGGACATAGCAGGGGATCCTACATACAGGGGGTAACCCACATATCTACTGACTTTACTGCACATGACACCAAGCAGCAGAATTCCTACAGTTTGGGAGCCTATAGGTAGGAGTAAGGGAAGGAAGTTGAAGGAAAAGTGCGGAGCCTGAGATGTTTTTGAAGAGATGAATTGTAGCTGCAAGAAATCATCATGGAGGTCTGGGCCAGATGGAGAGGAAAAGGAAAGTGACATGAAAATTGTGGCAAAACTGCATGAGAAAATAATTGTATTTGTGAATACAGGATAAGTACTAGGAAAATTCTCTACAGCCAGTAGTTTACTACAAAAAAAGGGATTCCTGCCAGATTGATAGGAGTCCCCCCTGCACTTAGCAGGTGAGAATACCCCTTTAATGTTTTCCTAACTGGACCAGGAAACAAAAATTGGAAGCAGTGCCAAGCTAAATTTCTGTGGGTAAAAAAACCCTAATCATAAACCGTATGTGGCAGGCACTCAGCTATGTGTATATGGGGCTACAGAAACAATTGTACCAGTGACTGGCTGTGTGCTAGCATCACTGGTCACATACATGGCTATATGCAAAGTTGCTGTGCTAATAAGAATGGTTTGCTGCTGCTGGTTAAATCTGTTTATGTAGGGTGGATCCCTAGAGTCAGTTTCCCTGGTGGGCCCAAGGTACCCCAGTGTAACACTGCTGCCCGGGCCGCCCCGGTCCCAACCCCTGCTCCTACCAACCATGAATTGCGCCGTTTCCATTCTCACCGTCACATTCGCCAATCCCATTACTCTCCCACCAGTTTCCTCAGGTCAGCTGCACTACACGGACACTCCAGCCGCCTGTCATAGGACCAGGCCTGTATTTAGATTTCATGCTGCCCTAGGCACTTTGCATGCTGAGGTGCCCCCCCCCCCCCCCCCCCCCGGCACTAGCAGGTTACATGTATGGTATATACCCTGGTACTTGGGTGCCGCTCTGCTTGTTGCCCGCTCTTCTCATCAAGCAGACATGATGGAGGAAGGAAGGAGGCCAGGGACATCTCAGTTTGGGGACCCCATCTTTTCCTGAATTCATCTGTATCTGTGACAAATCCCTACATTTATACAGCTCTCAGCGTATGCTGGGAGTTGTAGTCTCTGAGAGGACAACCCTTTAATAAATCACTGTGTGCAGAGGCTCCTGGTGGCTGCAATCTGTGAGTGACATCAGTCCTAAAGGTTCAGCAATACATCTGTCTACACTGTACTACAACTCCCAGCATATCCTGAGGGCTGCAGACTGTCAGTACATGCTGGGAGTTGTAGCGCCTGCGGCTCTTATAGTTGGTTCCTAGGTGCATTATACACTGGATGCTTTGTGAGAGATCAGAATACATAGATCTGTGGGGGCTCAGTATATAGAGGTGACACCAGAACATAACTAATATGGTAGGGGTAGATGTTTTTGTTCTATCCCCTATTAGGGATGTTCTGGGGTCACTTCCCGACACTGAGACCCCACAGATCTATGTATTCTTATATGTCACAAAGCATCCAGTGTATAATGCACCTAGGACCCAACTACAACAGCTGCATGCACTACAACTCCCAGCATGTACTGACAGTCTGCAGCCCTCAGGATATGCTGGGAGTTGTAGTGCCTGCAGCTCTTGTAGTTGGGTCCTTGGTGAATTATGCACTGCTTTGTGGCATAAAAGAATACAGAGTTCTGTGGGGGCTCAATGCAGGGAAGTGACCCCAGAACATCACTAATAGGGGATAGAACTAAACCATCTACCCCTACCATATAAGTGATGTTCTGGGGTCACTTCCCTACACTGAGCCCCCACAGAACTCTGTATTCTTATATGCCACAAAGCATCCAGTGTATAATGCACCAAGGACTCAACTACAACAGCTGCAGGCACTACAACTCCCAGCATATCCTGAGGGCGGCAGACTGTCAGTACATGCTGGGAGTTGTCGTGCCTGCAGCTCTTGTAGTTGGGTTCTCCCCTGCCCCC
This sequence comes from Dendropsophus ebraccatus, assembly GCF_027789765.1. Taxonomy (NCBI): domain Eukaryota; kingdom Metazoa; phylum Chordata; class Amphibia; order Anura; family Hylidae; genus Dendropsophus; species Dendropsophus ebraccatus. The sequence goes on along the minus strand of NC_091465.1, from coordinate 55,077,190 downwards.
TCAGCTTCTCCCTTGCCCCCTCCAGATGCTCCCCCTGCCCCCCCCCCCCCCCCCCCCAGGGCATAGAGAACCTGAGGGCATAGAGAGAAGCAGGGGGGGTAAAGGGGGAGAAGCTGGGAGGGCAGAGCTGGGGGAGAAACTGGGGGCACGGAGAGCAGCTGGGGGGGGGGTGCAGGGGGAGATGCTGGGGGGAAGAAGGAGCAGCCGGGGAGCATCCAGGGCCAAGGCAGGCTAGTCAGTTTTGGGGCCAGCCAGGGTGAGCTTCCGGCACGCACTACCTCTATTACAAGCCGGAAGCTTATAGCTTCAGTACCGCGGTCCCGAACTTCTCTCCTGCTCGGCAGCACATGTGACGTCATCGCGCCGAGCAGGGGAGAAATCCGGGACCGCGGGGCTGCAGCTATGAGCTTCCTGCCTGTGATAGAGGCAGTGTGTTCCGGAAGCTCAGCCCGGACGGCCCCGAAACTGCACCCCTGCCCCCCACCCCGGGCCACGGACTAGGCACCCATGGTTCGGTGCCTAGGGCGGCAGGGGTTAAAAATATTTGTTTTTAGAAAAAAAAATATTTTGTTCTTTGTGGGTGCCGCCCCCCACAGGGCACCGCCCTAGGCACCGGACCACGGGTGCCTAGTGGCAAATACAGCCCTGCACAGGACCAGGACGCCAGACAAGGAGACAAGTATGTGTGTTTATGCGGCTCTGCTGCATCACTGTGCTTAAGGGCGCCTTTACATAGAGAGCGTTATCTGACAGATTTTTGAAGCCAAAGCCAGAAATGGATTTGAAAGAGGAGAAATCTCAGTCTTTCCTTTATGACCTTTCCTCTGTTTATAGTCTGTTCCTGGCTTTGGCTTCAATGACCTGTCAGATAAATCTCTCTGTATAAAGGCCCCTTTAGGCAGCCAAATTCAGCAGCACAATTCCCCTAACCTATTTGCTCTTTAGATTTGGAGATTAGATTACTACCCCCACCATGCATTAAAATATAAGGGATGTTAGGGGTTGTAATTGATTTGTCATGTGAGCATACATGTGTGATCAGACCAGGCCAGCTCTGGTGGGCCAGTATAACTTGTGACTAGTGTAGGTAAACTATAAATACAACCACACTGTGGGAACATAGCTTTAGGCTTTAAACACAAAGCTGTATGCACCATATGATACACAGCCAGGAAAGCTGCGTGACTACCTCTGTAGGAGCAGTGCAGACTAGGAAAGCTGCGTGACTACCTCTGTGAGAGCAGAGCAGTGCAGCTGGTACAGCGGTTTCATTTAATATATCAGCTCATCTATCCCAGATAGATATTCGATCGAATAGTGAGATATTCGGATATTCGATATTCGTACAAATATCCCGTGCATATTCGATAAATATTCGATATGCGTTCAAATACCCCAGCTTCCGGTTTTACCCTCCAAACGTTAAAATGGATGTTTTTCACTAATCGAATACTTGTTCCCATAGACTTTAATGGGATCAAATATTCGATCGAATATTCGAATATTCGCGGGTTATTCGTACGAATATCGAATATTCTAATATCTTACTATTAGCTCATCACTAATATATATATATATATATATATATATATATATATATATATATATATATAGGTCTATTAAAAATTATTTTAGAGAACTAGGTGCTAAGTTGAAGGGAAGGACCTCCAAGGTGGTATTCTCTGGAATACTGCCTGTGCCATGCGCATCGCAGGAAAGACAGCGGGAGCTTAGGGAGTTAAATGCATGGCTCAAGTCGTGGTGTAGAGGAGAAGGGTTTGGGTTTTTAAAGCACTAGGCTGACTTTTCATTGGGGTACAATCTGTTTTCCGCAGATAATTTGCACCTTAATGGAAGGGGGTCCGCTGTGCTGGGGAGAGAATCCTAGAAGGGGTGGAGGGGTTTTTTAAACTAGGGATGTGGAGGGAGGACAATGTAGTATGTAATGTAGTGGCAGATAGGTTAGAGAGGGGACAGAACAATGAGGAGGGAGGAGAAGGGTCCTGTGGGGGGAGGATAAGAGCAGTGGATAGGGAGATCCATATGTTGCGGATGAACAGTGAGGATGATTGTAGCCACAGCACAGTAATAAATCCCATTTCTTATAATGAAGCGGTTAAACTCGATGGTAATATAAAGTGTATGGTTACTAATGCCAGAAGTCTAGCCAGCAAGATAGAGGCCTTGGTTCTGGAGGAGTCCATTGATGTGGTTGGTGTAACTGAGACATGGCTGGACTCCACACATGACTGGGCTGTCAATATTCAGGGATTTACGTTGTTCAGAAGGGACCGGGTGGGCAGAAGGGGAGGAGGAGTATGTCTGTATGTCAGAAATGATATTAAAGTGAGTGTAAAAGATGCAATAGTGGGCGATGACTGTGATGATGTGGAAGCATTATGGGTAGAACTACAGAAGAGTAAAAAAATTATTCTTGGTGTAATCTATAGACCCCCCAACATTACTGAGGAGGTAGATGGCCAGTTGAATAGACAATTAGAGCGGGCTGCCTGGGAGGGAACAGTAGTGATAATGGGGGACCTCAACTACCCAGATATAGATTGGGGTCACGGTTCAGCTAAAACCACAAAGGGGAGGGAATTTCTTAACCTCCTGCAGGATAATTTTCTGGGCCAGTTTGTGGAGGAGCCAACTAGAAGTGATGCCTTGTTGGATCTGGTTATTTCTAACAACACTGAGCTGGTTGGGGATGTCACTGTCCATGAACACCTGGGTAATAGTGACCACAATATAGTGACTTTTAGCTTAAAGTGTAGAAAAGAAAAACATGTTGGGAGGGCAAAAACTCTTAATTTTAAAAGTGCCAATTTTCCTGGGTTAAGGGCAGAACTTCAGGGCATAGACTGGGAGCGGCTGCTGTCACATACGGATACAGCTAATAAATGGGAAATCTTCAAATCCACATTAAATAACTGTACTGCCAAATATATTCCTATGGGTAACAAATATAAACGGTTAAAATCCAATCCCACATGGCTTACAACCGAGGTTAGAAGGGCTATAAATGAGAAAAAAGGGGCATTCAAAAAATACAAATCAGAGGGGTCAGCTTTAGCATTTAAACATTACAAAGAAGTCAACAAAACCTGTAAAAATGTAATAAAAGCAGCAAAAATTCACAATGAAAGGCAGGTAGCTATAGAAAGCAAAAGAAACCCCCAAAAATTCTTCAAATATATTAATGCAAAAAAAACCAAGGTCAGAGCATGTAGGACCCCTAAATAATGGTGACGGGGAATTAATAACTGGGCATCAGGAGAAAGCTGAGTTACTTAATGGCTTCTTCAGTTCTGTATATACAAAAGAGGATGGAGCTGTTGTGGGTGGGGCCAGTACTGAGGTGGGTGGGGCCAGTGCTGCTAACACATGTAATGTACTGAACTGGTTTACTATAGATATGGTCCAAGATAAATTAAACAAACTCAATGTAACCAAAGCTCCAGGGCCTGATGGATTGCACCCCAGAGTTCTTAGGGAACTCAGTTCTGTAATTTTTCTACCCTTGTATGAAATATTCCGTGATTCTTTGCTAACTGGTATTGTGCCGAGGGACTGGCGTAAGGCAAATGTAATACCGATCTTCAAAAAGGGCTCTCGAACTTCCCCAGGTAACTATAGACCCGTAAGCTTAACGTCCATTGTGGGGAAACTATTTGAGGGGCTTATAAGGGACTACATCCAGGAATATGTAGTGGCTAATAGTATTATAAGTGATAACCAGCATGGTTTTACTAAGGACAGAAGCTGTCAAACCAACCTAATATGTTTCTATGAAGAGGTAAGTAGAAGCCTGGATGGCGGCGCGGCTGTGGATATAGTGTACCTGGATTTTGCAAAAGCGTTTGACACAGTTCCTCATGGACGTCTGATGGGTAAGTTAAAGTCTATCGGTTTGGAAAATTTAATGTGTAACTGGATTGAAAACTGGCTTAATAATCGTACCCAGAGAGTGGTGGTCAATGATTCCTACTCCGAATGGTCCCCGGTAATAAGTGGTGTACCCCAAGGGTCAGTACTGGGCCCTCTTCTGTTTAACTTGTTTATTAATGATATTGAGAATGGAATTAACAGCAATGTTTCTATCTTTGCAGATGACACCAAGCTTTGTAGTACAGTACAGTCTATACAGGATGTGCAGATGTTACAGGATGACTTAGACACACTGAGTGTTTGGGCGTCCACTTGGCAAATGAGGTTCAATGTGGATAAATGTAAAGTTATGCACCTGGGTGCTAATAACCCACATGCATCATATGTCCTGGGGGGAGTTACTCTGGGAGAGTCGCTGATGGAGAAGGATCTGGGTGTACTTATAGATAATAGACTACAGAACAGCACACAATGTCAGTCAGCTGCTTCTAAGGCCAGCAGGATATTGTCATGCATTAAAACAGGCATGGACTCACGGGACAGGGATATAATATTACCGCTTTATAAAGCTTTCGTGCGGCCCCATCTGGAGTATGCTGTCCAGTTTTGGAACCCGATTCATAAAAAGGATGTTCTAGAGCTGGAGAGGGTACAAAGACGGGCAACTAAACTAATAAGGGGAATGGAGCATCTTAGTTATGAGGAGAGATTAAAAGAATTACATTTGTTTAGTCTGGAGAAGAGACGTTTAAGGGGAGATATGATTAACTTATATAAATATATAAATGGCCCCTACAAGAGATATGGGGAAAAGATGTTCCAGGTAAAACCCCCTCAAAGGACAAGAGGGCACTGCCTCCGCCTGGAGAAAAAAAGGTTCAATCTCCGGAGGCGACAAGTCTTCTTTACCATGAGAACTGTGAATCTGTGGAACAGTCTACCCCAGGATCTGGTCACAGCAAAAAACAGTAGAGGGCTTCAAAACCGGCCTAGACAAGTTCTTAGAGCAAAATAATATAAATGCATATGTATAGAACCTATCACCCCTCCCCCTCCCCTGTATCCATCCCCTCCTTGGTTGAACTTGATGGACATGTGTCTTTTTTCAACCGTATTAACTATGTAACTATGTAACTATATATGTATAGAGAGAGAGAGCGAAACGCTCATCTTAACGAAGCTAAGTGCTTTGCTTGCTCAGCACTCTGCTCATCAAGCCGTTTGCCTGTCATCGCTGCTCTGCTCCCTGCCACTCCTCCCAGAAAAAGCTGGACCCAATCCTGGGAAAATTCTCTTACTTTTTCAGGATTGGCTCCAGCTTTTCCCTGGCACCCAGCGTGAAGCAACGGGGAGTGGAGCAGGGCTGAAAGGCAATTGGCTTGATGAACAGAGCGCTGTGCCAGCAATTCGTTCATCTCTAATAACTATATACACGCAGTATATACACATACACACAGTATGTATACACACACACACAGTATATACACATACATACAGTATATACATGATGTGTGTAGAGGCCAGGCTTTTATATAAGGTCCCAGGCCTCCCTAAACCCCTGTTGCTGGGCCTCTCCCCTCCATCCAGCCAGGCACAGCTCTGCCTGCTTTATGAGAGGAAGCTCACATCACACACATCATGGGCGCCCTCCATCCCAGTGATGTCCACACACACATCATACATAACACTGTCCCCCAGCATCCTCCTCAGGGGGTAAGGGGAGCACTGCTGCATCAGATTCAGGAGGCTGGGAAAGCTGGGTGACAGGTAATGATTAGCCAATATCCTCCTATATACACACTGGTTGTTTAGTAAGAAAGGAACAACAGAATTGCCATACAGAACACTAGGAAAGCTGGGTGACCGGCAGTAGTGGTCAGCAGCAGGCCTGTATTTAGAGTTCAAGCTGCCCTAGGCACCTTGCTTGCTGAGGTGCCCCCCCCCCCCCCGGCACTGGCTGGTTACATGCATGGTATATACCCTGGCACTTGTGTGCCGCTCTGCTTGATGCCCGCTATTCTCATCAAACAGACGACGTGATGGAGGAAGGAAGGAGGCCGGGGACGTCTTAGTTCGGGGACCGCTTCTGTCCAGTGTAGGACTGGGGCACCTGGGGCCCACCAATATAGAACCAGTGAGACTTGACATGCTGACCCGCTCCTTTCCTGAATTCATCTGTATCTGTGCTGGGAGTTGTAGTCTCTGAGAGGACAACCCTGTAATAAATCACTGTGTGCAGAGACTCCTGGTGGCTGCAATCTGTGGGTGACAACCATCAGCCCTGAAGGTCCAGCAATACATCTGTCTACGCTGTACTACAACTCCCAGCATATCCTGAGGGCAGCAGACTGTCAGTACATGCTGGGAGTTCTAGTTCCTGCAGCTGTTATAGTTGGGTCCTAGGTGCATCATACACTGGATTCTTTGTGGGAGATCAGAATACATAGATCTGTGGGGGCTCAGTGTAGGAAAGTGACCCCAGAACATCACTAATAGGGGACAGAACAAAAACATCTCCCCCTATCCCTATCAGTGATGTTCTGGGGTCACTTTCCTGCCCTGAGCCCCCACTGATCTATATATTCTTATATGCCACCTAGGGCCCAACTACAACAGCTGCAGGCACTACAACTCCCAGCATGTACTGACAGTCTGCAGCCCTCAGCATATGCTGGGAGTTGTAGTGCCTGCAGCTGTTGCAGTTTGATTCTAGTTTAAAAGTTTGCGCTAGTGTACTGTAGTGTCCGCGGGGCTGTGTCAGTACACTACCGCAAACCATACACTGACCCATTTAGACCCCAATGGTACACAGGCTCTGCACACTATAGAAGTGTTTACAGTGCAGTTACTAATGACTCACAGGTGACGTCTTCTCCCATTGCCGTTGCTCACTTTTTGCTTTCTTCTCCTTCTGGCAGCCATCATGAAGACTTCTCCGACCACAACTCGTCTGCAGGTGGGCAGCTGGGGGTGACTGGGGAAGGGAGGCAGCTGGGGGGGAACTGGGAAAGGGAGGCAGCTGGGGGTGACTGGGGAAGGGAGGCAGCTGGGGGGGGACTGGGGAAGGGAGGCATCTGGGGGGGGACTGGGGAAGGGAGGCATCTGGGGGTGACTGGGGAAGGGAGGCAGCTGGGGGTGACTGGGGAAGGGAGGCAGCTGGGGGGGCTGAGGAAGGGAAGCAGCTGGGGGGGGCTGAGGAAGGGAGGCAGCTGGGGGTGACTGGGGAAGGGAGGCAGCTGGGGGTGACTGGGGAAGGAAGGCAGCTGGGGGTGACAGGGGAAGGGAGGCAGCTGGGGGGGCTGAGGAAGGGAGGCAGCTGGGGTGACTGGGGAAGGGAGGCAGCTGGGGGAGACTGGGGAAGGGAGGCAGCTGGAGGGGGCTGAGGAAGGGAGGCAGCTGGGGGGGCTGAGGAAGGGAGGCAGCTGGGGGGCTGAGGAAGGGAGGCAGCTGGGGGGGACTGGGGAAGGGAGGCAGCTGGGGTGACTGGGGAAGGGAGGCAGCTGGGGGGGGGGGCTGAGGAAGGGAGGCAGCTGGGGGGGCTGAGGAAGGGAGGCAGCTGGGGTGACTGGGGTGACTGAGGAAGGGAGGCAGCTGGGGGAGGCTGAGGAAGGGAGGCAGCTGGGGTGACTGGGGAAGGGAGGCAGCTGGGGGTGACTGGGGAAGGGAGGCAGCTGGGGGGCTGAGGAAGGGAGGCAGCTCGGGTGACTGGGGAAGGGAGGAAGCTGGGGGAGACTGGGGAAGGGAGGCAGCTGGAGGGGGCTGAGGAAGGGAGGCAGCTGGGGGGTCTGAGGAAGGGAGGCAGCTGGGGGGTCTGAGGAAGGGAGGCAGCTGGGGGGGGACTGGGGAAGGGAGGCAGCTGGGGTGACTGGGGAAGGGAGGCAGCTGGGGGGGGCTGAGGAAGGGAGGCAGCTGGGGGGGCTGAGGAAGGGAGGCAGCTGGGGTGACTGGGGTGACTGAGGAAGGGAGGCAGCTGGGGGAGGCTGAGGAAGGGAGGCAGCTGGGGTGACTGGGGAAGGGAGGCAGCTGGGGGTGACGGGGGAAGGGAGGCAGCTGGGGGGCTGAGGAAGGGAGGCAGCTGGGGGTGACTGGGGAAGGGAGGCAGCTGGGGGTGACTGGGGAAGGGAGGCAGCTGGGGGGGCTGAGGAAGGGAGGCAGCTGGGGGTGACTGGGGAAGGGAGGCAGCTGGGGGGGCTGAGGAAGGGAGGCAGCTGTGGGTGACTGGGGAAGGGAGGCAGCTGGGGGTGACTGGGGAAGGGAGGCAGCTGGGGGGGGGACTGGGGAAGGGAAGCAGCTGGAGGGGGCTGAGGAAGGGAGGCAGCTGGGGGTGACTGGGGAAGGGAGGCAGCTGGGGGGGGGGACTGGGGAAGGGAAGCAGCTGGAGGGGGCTGAGGAAGGGAGGCAGCTGGGGGTCTGAGGACGGGAGGCAGCTGGGGGGTCTGAGGAAGGGAGGCAGCTGGGGTGACTGGGGTGACTGAGGAAGGGAGGCAGCTGGGGGGGGTGAGGAAGGGAGGCAGCTGGGGGTGACTGGGGAAGGGAGGCAGCTGGGGGGGCTGAGGAAGGGAGGCAGCTGGGGGGTCTGAGGAATGGAGGCAGCTGGGGGGGGGACTGAGGAAGGGAGGCAGCTGGGGGGGACTGGGGAAGGGAGGCAGCTGGGGGGGGCTGAGGAAGGGAGGCAGCTGGCCGGGGCTGGGGAAGGGAGGCAGCTGGGGGGGGGACTGGGGAAGGGAGGCAGCTGGGGGGGGGCTGGGGAAGGGAGGCAGCTGGGGGAGACAGAGGGAAAAGCTGGGGTGACAGGGGGGAGCAGCTGGGGTGACGGAAAGGGGGAGCAGCTGGGGGTGACAGGGGGAGCCGCTGGGGTGGCAGGGAGAGGATGGGGGCAGCTGGGGTGGCAGGGGAGAAGCTGGGGTGGAAGGGGGAGAAGATGGGGGGCAGAGGGAGAAGCTGGGGGGCAAGGGGAGAAGAGGGAGCAGCTAAGGGGGGCAGAGGAGCAGCTGGGGGCACAGGCAGGGGGAGCAGATGGGAGCTGGGGGGCACAGGCAGGGGGAGCAGATGGGGGCAGGGGGAGCAGATGGGGGGCACAGGCAGGGGGAGCAGATGGAAGGCACAGGCAGGGGGAGCAGATGGGGGGCATTGGCAGGGGGAGCAGATGGGGGCAGGGGGAGCAGATGGGGGCACAGGCAGGGGGAGCAGATGGGGGCAAAGGCAGGAAGAGCAGATGGGTGCAGGGGGAGCAGATGGGGGGCACAGGCAGGGGGAGCAGATGGGGGGCACAGGCAGGGGGAGCAGATGGGGGCAGGGGGAGCAGATGTGGGGCACAGGCAGGGGAGCAGATGGGGGGCACAGGCAGGGGGAGCAGATGGGGCAGGGGGAGCAGATGGGGGGCACAGGCAGGGGGAGCAGATGGGGGCAGGGGGAGCAGATGGGGGGGCACAGGCAGGGGGAGCAGATGGGGGGCATAGGCAGGGGGAGCAGATGGGGGCAGGGGGAGCAGATGGGGGGGCACAGGCAGGGGGAGCAGATGGGGGGCACAGGCAGGGGGAGCAGATGGGGGCAGGGGGAGCAGATGGGGGGCACAGGCAGGGGGAGCAGATGGGGGCACAGGCAAGGGAGAAGATGGGGGCAGGGGGAGCAGATGGGGGGCACAGGCAGGGGAGCAGATGGGGGGCACAGGCAGGGGGAGCAGATGGGGGCAGGGGGAGCAGATGGGGGGCACAGGCAGGGGGAGCAGATGGGGGCAGGGGGGCAGATGGGGGGCACAGGCAGGGGGAGCAGATGGGGGCAGGGTGAGCAGATGGGGGGCACTGGCAGGGGGAGCAGATGGGGCAGGGGGAGCAGATGGGGGGACAGGCAGGGGGAGCAGATGGGGGGCACAGGCAGGGGGAGCAGATGGGGGGCACAGGCAGGGGGAGCAGATGGGGGGCACAGGCAGGGGGAGGAGATGGGGGCAGGGGGAGCAGATGGGGGGCACAGGCATTGGGAGCAGATGGGGGCACAGGCAGGGGGAGCAGATGGGGGCAGGGGGAGCAGATGGGGGGCACAGGCAGGGGGAGCAGATGGGGGGCACAGGCAGTGGGAGCAGATGGGGGCATGGGGAGCAGATGGGGGGCACAGGCAGGGGGAGCAGATGGGGGGCACAGGCAGGGGGAGCAGATGGGGGGCACAGGCAGGGGGAGCAGATGGGGGGCACAGGCAGGGGGAGCAGATGGGGGGCACAGGCAGGGGGAGCAGATGGGGGCAGGGGGGAGCAGATGGGGGGCACAGGCAGGGGGAGCAGATGGGGGGCACAGGCAGGGGGAGCAGATGGGGGCATGTGGAGCAGATGGGGGGCACAGGCAGGGGGAGCAGATGTTGGCAGGGGGAGCAGATGGGGGCAGGGGGAGCAGATGGGGGGCACAGGCAGGGGGAGCAGATGGGGGCAAGGGGAGCAGATGGGGGCACAGGCAGGGGGAGCAGATGGGGGACACAGGCAGGGGGAGAATATGGGGGCAGGGGGAGCAGATGGGGGCAGGGGGAGCAGATGGGGGGCACAGGCAGGGGGAGCAGATGGGGGCAAGGGGAGCAGATGGGGGGCACAGGCAGGGGGAGCAGATGGGGGACACAGGCAGGGGGAGCATATGGGGGCAGGGGGAGCAGATGGGGGGCACAGGCAGGGGGAGCAGATGGGGGTCACAGGCAGGGGGAGCAGATGGGGGCACAGGCAGGGGGAGAAGCTGTGTGGGGAAGAGGGAACAGCCGGGGGCAGAGGCAGACTAGGCAGGTCCCCCTAAAGCAGCTTCGGGGGCGTCCGGGGTGAGCTCCTTCCGGCACACGCTGCCTCTATCTCAGGCCGGCAGCTCACCCCTGCAGCCCCGCGGTGCCCGAACTTCTTCCTGCTGCAGCGCTCGTGACGTCATCGCGCCGAGCAGGAAGAAGTTGTGGCACCGCGGGCTGCAGGGGTGAGCTGCCAGCCTGAGATAGAAGCAGCGTCTGCCGGAAGGAGCTCACCCCGAGTGCCCCGGGGCTGCACAACGGTGGCGGTGCTGCACAACGGGGCAGGTGCCGCCCCCCGCAGGGCGCCGTCCTAGGCACCGGACCACGGGTGCCTAGTGGCAAATAAGGCCCTGATCAGCAGACCCAAGAGAAAACATAGTATAGTAATTACTAGATGGATTTCATATTTCCTACTCTTGTCTCAGCATTCCTGCAGCAGCCTGTATCTCAGCTTCCTTTTTCCTGCAGCAGCCTGTATCTCAGCATTCCGGCAGCAGCCTGTATCTCAGCCTCCTCATTCCTGCAGCAGCCTGTATCTCAGCATTCCTGCAGCAGCCTGTATCTCAGCTTCCTTATGCCTGCAGCAGCCTGTATCTCAGCTTCCACATGCCTGCAGCAGCCTGTATCTCAGCCTCCTCATTCCTGCAGAAGCCTGTATCTCAGCTTCCTCATGCCTGCAGCAGCCTGTATCTCAGCTTCCTCATGCCTGCAGCAGCCTGTGTCTCAGTTTCCACATGCCTGCAGCAGCCTGTATCTCAGCCTCCTGAAGCAGCCTGTATCTCAGCTTGCTCATGCCTGCAGCAGCCTGTATCTCAGCTTCCTCATGCCTGCAACAGCCTGTATCTCAGCCTCCTCATTCCTGCAGCAGCCTGTATCTCAGCCTTCTCATTCCTGCAGCAGTCTGTGTCACAGCTTCCTCATGCCTGCAGCAGCCTGTATCTCAGCATTCCTGCAGCAGCCTGTATGTCAGCATTCCAGCAGCAGCCTGTATCTCAGCTTCCTCATGTCTGCGGCAGCCTGTATCTCAGCTTCCATATGCCTGCAGCAGCCTGTATCTCAGCCTCCTCATCCCTGCAGCAGCCTGTATCTCAGCTTCCTCATGCCTGCAGCAGCCTGTGTCTCAGCTTCCACATGCCTGCAGCAGCCTGTATCTTAGCCTCCTCATTCCTGCAGCAGCCTGTATCTCATCTTTCTCATGCCTGCAGCAGCGTGTATCTCAGCATTCCTGCAGCAGCCTGTATCTCAGCTTCCTCATGCCTGCAGCAGCTTGTATCTCAACCTCCTCATTCCTGCAGCAGCGTGTATCTCAACTTCCTCATGCCTGCAACAGCCTGTATCTTAGCTTCCTCATGCCTGCAGCAGCCTGTATCTCAGCCTCCTCATTCCTGCAGCAGCCTATATCTCAGCCTCGTCATTCCTGCAGCAGTCTGTGTCACAGCTTTCTCATGCCTGCAGCAGCCTGTATCTCAGCATCCCTGCAGCAGCCTGTATCTCAGCTTCCTCATGCCTGCAGCAGCCTGTATCTCAGCCTCCTCATTTCTGCAGCAGCCTGTATCTCAGCTTCCTCATGCCTGCAGCAGCCTGTATCTCAGCTTCCTCGTGCCTGCAGCAGCCTGTATCTCAGTCTCCTCATTCCTGCAGCAGCCTGTGTCACAGCTTCCTCATGCCTGCAGCAGCCTGTATCTCAGCATTCCTGCAACAGCCTGTATCTCAGCTTCCTCATGCCTGCAGCAGCCTGTATTTCAGCCTCCTCATTCCTGCAGCAGCCTGTGTCACAGCTTCCTCATGCCTGCAGCATCCTGTATCTCAGCATTCCTGCAGCAGCCTGTATCTAAGCTTCCTCATTCCTGCAGCAGCCTGTATCTCATCATTCCTGCAGCAGCCTGTATCTCAGCTTCCTCATGCCTGCAGCAGCCTGTATCTCAGCTTCCTCATGCCTGCAGCAGCCTGTATCCCAGCTTCCTAATGCCTGCAGCAGCCTATATCCTAGCTTCCTCATGCCTGCAGCAGCAGCCTGTATCTCAGCTTGCTCATGCCTGCAGCAGCCTGTTTCTCAGCCTCCTCATTCCTGCAGCAGCCTGTGTAACAGCTTCCTCATTCCTGCAGCAGCCTGTATCTCAGCCTCCTCATTCCTGCAGCAGCCTGTGTCACAGCTTCCTCATGCCTGCAGCAGCCTGTATCTCAGCATTCCTGCAGCAGCCTGTATCTCAGCTTCTCATGCCTGAAGCAGCCTGTATCTCAGCTTCCTCATGCCTGCAGCAGCCTGTATGTCAGCTTCCTCATTCCTGCAGCAGCCTGTATCTCAGCTTCCTCATGCCTGCAGCAGCCTGTATCTCAGCTTCCTCATGCCTGCAGCAGCCTGTATCTCAGCCTCCTCATGCCTGCAGCAGCCTGTTTCTCAGCTTCCACATGCCTGCAGCAGTCTGTATCTCAGCTTCCTCATGCCTACAGCAGCCTGTATCTCAGCTTCCTCATTCCTGCAGCAGCCTGTGTCACAGCTTCCTCATGCCTGCAGCAGCCTGTATCTCAGCTTCCTCATGCCTGCAGCAGCCTGTATCTCAGCCTTCTCATGCCTGCAGCAGCCTGTTTCTCAGCTTCCTCATGCCTGCAGCAGCCTGTATCTCAGCTTGCTCATGCCTGCAGCAACCTGTATCTCAGCCTCCTCATTCCTGCAGCAGCCTGTATCACAGCTTCCTCATGGCTGCAGCAGCCTGTATCTCAGCTTCCTCATGCCTTCAGCAGCCTGTATCTCAGCCTCCTCAGGTTGGAGGTAAGATTTCAGTGCTATCTTTGTTATTCCTAATGGAAAACATGGAAACATAGCGGAAGTGGACAGGAAACAGCAGCGGCAGCATGCATTGATGCCTTTAAGGCTGCCTAATCGGACCATTACGCCGAATTCTGGGCAACAGCATGGTGGTCATCCACAAGACAATAGTGCTGACCAAGATGGGCAAGGCACATGTGACCAAGGTCAAAGGCCTGAAAGTCACTATGAAGGTCAAAGAGCCTTGGAAAGTCTTCCTCTGCCAGTGCCTGACAAGCTGACTTCTCCCCTCCCCCCCCCCCCCCCCCCAATAACTTGTCTTTTTTTATTTACTAGACTGACCAGGGTTGGGACATGACACCCCCTGACTACTTTAGCAGTTGCGTTAATTTTCCCAGTTACATGTCACTCACCACTTCTCCCCACGGCTTCTGTTGTGACGACCGGATTGAAAATTATTATTATTAATATTATATATATATATTTTTTATTTTTTATTTTTTTTTTATTTTTTTTTTTTAAATTTGAATTATGATTTGATTTTGAGTTTAAATTAAAATTTGAGTTTGAATTCAAATTAGTTTAAATTTTGAGTTTGAAGTTTGATTATTTTTTTTTTTTATTCAAGTTTGTATCCAGCAATAACATGGTATGAAATGGACAATACAATCATCCAATAAAAATAGCCGGATTATGGCTAGATTTAGCCGCACACCCTCATGCAGTTGTGCATGAGAGACAAAATCATTGGAGGTAGGGATGAAGAAATAACAATACAGTCTTCTTAAGAAGCCCAGGAATTTGAATCAATACATTTTTAATCCTTTAAAGAGTATCTAAGAAAGGCCTGTGTGGTAGTAGTGGGTGGAATTTTTCCATCATTTTCACCGCCTGTTTCTTTTAGCTGTGGCGTGTATCTTGGAGATACAATAGATGACCAGACAGCCCTTCAAAATAGTCGAATTGAAGTCGAGTTGATTTGAAAATTGGAATTGAAGATTAAAAACTGCCCATAAATTGGCAGCTAACTACTGCCTTTGAAACAACTACAAAATGAAAGGACAGCAGAGGACACCCGCAAGTTGGCATCCACCAATTACATGGTTTGAAATGGATAACACAAGGATCCTAAATTAGGATCCACCATTTTCACTGTCTGCTCCTTTTAACTGTGGCGTATATCTTGGAGATACAATAGATGACCTGACAGCCCTGCAAAATAGCACTTGAATTAAAGTCGATTTGATTTGAAAATTGAAATTGAAGATTAAAAAAACAGCTCATAAAGTGGCCTTTACTGGCCTTTAGATAAGGCATGTGTGGAACCTCCCAAAAATTATGCCTGACAGCATCGCGGTGAGAACTCAGTGAACAAGGTAGATGACGCAGGCATTCAACCTCCCAAAAATTAGGCCTGACACAGCATTGCGGTGAGAACTCAGTAAACAAGGTAGATGAGGCAGTAGTTGAACTAGGGATGAGCGAACCGAACCGCTACGAACCAGATTCATTACGAACTTTGCAAAAAGTTTGTTACGAAGTTCGTTAAAATCACAACAGCGTCGCAAAACTGTATTGTTTTCACAGAATGGAAGAGGATATAAGGAATTATTACTCCTATAATCCCTTTTATCCTGTTTTTATGTGAATATCAAGGTGTGTGACGTCACTACAGGAACAGGAAGTGCCTGAGCGTCCATGCTCTTTCTCATTGTGTGTCTAGACTGCAGAGAGAGAGGAGCTCCGTGCTGGTTAGGGAGGGAAAGCACACAGACAGATAGGCAAACAAGTAGATAGCTACAGGGAGGTAGAGAGAGGGATAGATAGGCAGAGATAGGAAGTAAAAAACTTGTGATATCCAGGCAGAGATAGGGAGATTTAAAAAAAGACAGAGAAAAGTGAGAAGAGTCAGAAACAGCTACCGTTCTGACTGAGAGTAGACGCTAGTTGTTGCTGCTGTGGTGGGTGCCGTCAACCCCGTATAGCTGCAACCAAAAAAGTTCATTAAAAAAAAAAACTTAAAAAAAAACAAAAAGTTTGTTTGTTTGTGATACCCTGTACATTGCTGCTTTGCTGGTTGCTGTCAAACCCGTATAGCTGCAACCCACAAAGTTAGTTGTTAAAAAAAAAACTAAAAAAGTAAAAAAAAAAGGTTGTTTGTTCATTCGTTTGTGATAACCTGTACATTGCTGCTTTGCTGGGTGCTATCAACACCGTTTAGCTGCAACCCAAAAAGATGTAAAAAAGAAAAAACCCTAAAAAACCCTAAAAAAAAAAGGTTGTTTGTTTGTTCGTTTGTAATAACCTGTACATTGCTTCTTGCTGGGTGCTGTCAACCCCGTATAGCTGCCTGCAACCACAAAAGTTCTTAAAAAAGTTCATTAAAAAAAGTTTTTAAAAAAAGAACATAAAAATACAACAACAAAAAAGAAAATATAAAAAAAAAAAATGTTTTTTTTTTGTGATTACCTGTACATTGCTACTTTGCTGGGTGCCGCTCACCCACAAGATTGTCACTGAAAGTTTGTGCCTTGCGGCCAGTAGCTTCTTTCATTTTCCCCCAACAAAAGAACCATGTCCACCTCTACCACTTTTTAGTGATGAGGAGGACGTAGTAGTAGTCCCCCAAAGTCAGCAGGTGGAACGTGCTGAGACTGCAGAGGAGGTGTTGGCTGTAAGCCAGGGAGGGGCATCCAGTGCCACACCTGAGATCCTGTCCCAGCCAGTGGAGGACAGTAATAGTGGTGGTGATGATGATGTCGCGGATCGGACGTGGCGCCCCCAAGCACCATTATCCTCAGCGTCATCAGAGGAGGAAATTGAGGTGCTACCGAGACAACAACATCCCACTAGTGCAAGGAAGCGAGGCACAAGAGGTCCTGCCCTGCTGTCCTGCCCAGCTAGTAGTGTGGCGTCAGAGAGGGTAATCAGTGCAGCGGATAACATCATAAGACCGCAAAGAACGAGGATCTCTTGCCACAGTGTTGAGATGCTGACTTTTGTGAAGATGAATCGTGCCTGAATTAATAATACTGGCCTGGAATCAATCAACTGCTGCCTCCTCCTCCCCCTCAAGTAGCCTCTCCTCAATAATACTGGCCTGGAATCTATAAACTGCTGCCTCCTGCTCCTCCTCAAATAGCCTCTCCTCTATAATACTGGCCTGGAATCGATCAACTGCTGCTTCTCCTCCTCAAATAGCCTCTCCTCAATAATACTGGCCTAGAATAGATCAACTGCTGCCTCTTCCTGCTCTTCAAGTTGTCTGTTTTTAATTATACTGGACTGGAATCGATCAACTGCTGCCTTCTCCTGCTGCTGCTCAAATAGTCTGTTTTTAATTATACTGGCCTGGAATCAATCAACTGCTGCCGCCTCCTCAAGTAGCCTCTCCTCAATAATACTGGCCTGGAATCGATCAACTGCTGCCTCCACCTTCTCTTTAAGTAGCCTCTCCTCAATAATACTGGCCTGGAATCGATCAATTGCTGCCTCCTCCTCCTCAAGTAGCCTCTCCTCGATAATTCTGGCCTGGAATCGATCAACTGCTGCCTCCTCCTGCTCTTTAAGTAGTCTGTTTTTAATAATACTGGCCTGAAATCAATCAACTGCTGCCTCCTCCTACTGCTGCTCAAGTAGTCTGTTTTTAATTATACTGGCCTGGAATCAATCAACTGCTGCCTCCTCCTCAAGTAGCCTCTCCTCAATAATACTGGCCTTGAATCGATCAACTGCTGTCTCCTCCTCCTCAAGTAGACTCTCCTCGATAATACTAGCCTGGAATCGATCAACTGCTGCCTCCTCCTCCTCAATTAGCCTCTCCTCGATAATACTAGCCTGGAATCGATCAACTGCTGCCTCCTCCTCCCCAAGTAGCCTCTCCTCGATAATACTAGCCTGGCATCGATCAACTGCTGCCTCCTCCTCAAGTAGCCTCTCCTCAATAAAACTGGACTGGAATCAATCAACTGCTGCCTCCTCCTGCTGATCAACTTGTCTCTTCTCAACAATACTGGCCTGAGAGGCGAGCAATCTACTGCTGCCTCCTCCTGTTCCTCGACTTGTCTCTTCTCAACAACACTGGCCTGAGAGGCGAGCAATCTACTGCTGCCTCCTCCTGTTCCTCGACTTTTCTCTTCTCAACAATACTGGCCTGAGAGGCGAGCAATCAACTGCTGCCTCCTCCTGCTGCACAACTTGTCTCTTCTCAACAATACTGGCCTGAGAGGCGAGCAATCTACTGCTGCCTCCTCCTGTTCCTCGACTTGTCTCTTCTCAACAATACTGGCCTGAGAGGCAAACAATCAACTGCTGCCTCCTCCTGCTGCTCAACTTGTCTCTTCTCAACAATACTGGCCTGAGAGGCGAGCAATCTACTGCTGCCTCCTCCTGTTCCTCGACTTGTCTCTTCTCAACAATACTGGCCTGAGAGGCGAGCAATCAACTGCTGCCTCCTCCTGCTGCTCAACTTGTCTCTTCTCAACAATACTGGCCTGGGTGCAATCAAGTGCTGCCGCATCCTCCTTGTAAACTTGTTTTCAATATTTTTTGTCACTATTATTGCACTTTTATTCACTATATTTTATTAATATTATTCCTATTATTATTTATTCTTTTTTTTCTCATTATTTTTGCACTTTTTTCCCACTTTTTTCATTGTAATATCAACTGCAACTAAACGAAACTAAACCCTATCAAACTCCCACTATTGTAGCTGCAATTATTCAGCCGTTAGAGCAAGGTTCATTTTCGGTTCGGTTCGGACCGATCCGAACTTCACGAAAGTTCGCCGGATCGAACCGAACTTTTCAAAAGTTCGCTCATCCCTAAGTTAAACCTCCAAAAATTATGCCTGACATAGCATGGCGGTAAGAACTAAGCGAGCAAGGTAGATGAGGCAGGAGTGGAACCTCCCAAAAATTATGCATGACACAGCATTGGAGTAAGAACTCAATGAACAAGGTAGATAAGGCAGGCGTTCAACCTGCCAAAAATAAGGCCTGACACAGCATGCGGTAAGAAATTTTGTTTTAACCCGAGGGTCACAGGAAAGACAGTCTAACATAAAGTCAGCCATGTGCACCAGGGTCCCAACACGCAAGAATTCCCTCTCCTCAATATGCTGACTCTCAATTTCCTCCTCCTCCACCAATTCCTCCTCTTCAGGCCATACACGCTCAATAGTAGGGATGAGCGAACTTTTGAAAAGTTCGGTTCGGTTCGATCCGGTTCGGATCGCTCTAACGGCTGAATAATTGCAGCTACAATAGTGGGAGTGTGATAGGGTATAGTTTCGTTTAGTTGCAGTTGATATTACAATGAAAAAAGTGGGGAAAACAAAAGAGCGAAAATAATGAGAAAAAAAATAATAATAATAGGAATAATATTAATAAAATATAGTGAATAAAAGTGCCAAAATAGTGACAAAAAATATTGAAAAAAAAAGTTTACAAGGAGGATGCGGCAGCACTTTATTGCAGCCAGGCCAGTATTGTTGAGAAGAGACAAGTTGAGCAGTAGGAGGAGGCAGCAGTTGATTGCTCGCCTCTCTGGCCAGTATTGTTGAGAAGAGAAAAGTCGAGGAACAGGACAAGGCAGCAGCAGTAGATTGCTCGCCTCTCAGGCCAGCATTGTTGAGAAGAGACAAGTTGAGCAGCAGGAGGAGGCAGCAGCAGTAGATTGCTCGCCTCTCAGGCCAGTATTGTTGAGAAGAGACAAGTTGATCAGCAGGAGGATGCAGCAGTTGATCGATTCCAGGTTAGTATTATCGAGGAGAGGCTACTTGAGGAGGAGGAGGCAGCAGTTGATCGTTTCCAGGCCAGTATTATTGAGGAGAGGCTACTTGAGGAGGAGGCAGCAGTTGATTGATTCCAGGCCAGTATAATTAAAAACAGACTACTTGAGCAGCAGTAGGAGGAGGCAGCAGTTGATTGATTCCAGGCCAGTATAATTAATAACAGACTACTCGAAGAGCAGGAGGAGGCAGCAGTTGATCGATTCCAGGCCAGTATTATCGAGGAGAGGCTACTTGAGGAGGAGGAGGCAGCAGTTGTTTGATTCCAGGCCAGTATAATAAAAAAAAAGACTACTTGAAGAGCAGGAGGAGGCAGCAGTTGGTTGATTCCAGGCCAGTATTATCGAGGAGAGGCTACTTGAGGAGGAGGAGGCAGCAGTTGATCAATTCTGGGCCAGTATTATGGAGGAGAGGCTAATTGAGGAGGATGAGGCAGCAGTTGATTGATTCCAGGCCAGTATAATTAAAAACAGACTACTTGAAGAGCAGGAAGAGGCAGCAGTTCATCGATTCTAGGCCAGTATTATCGAGGAGAGGCTAATTGAGGAGGAGGAGGCAGCAGTTGATCGATTCCAGGCCAATATTATAGAGAAGAGGCTATTTGGGGAGGGGGAGGAGGAGGCAGCAGTTTATCGATTCCAGGCCAGTATAATTGAGGAGAGGCTACTTGAGGGGGAGAAGGAGGAGGAGGCAGCAGTTGATTGATTTCAGGCCAGTATTATTAACTCCTTGCCGCAAATGGACGTACCGGCACGTCCAAATCTGCATACAGTTCCTGCAGATGGACGTGCCGGTATGTCCACGGGATGACAGGGGCGCAGGAGCTGCACTCCTGTCATCCCCGGCGGGGCCCGGCTGTCAGTGATAGCCGGGCACCCGCCGTAACTGCCGAGATCCGCGCCGTGCCCGGATCCCGGCAGTTAACCCCTTAGTGACCGCCGATACGGCGGTCACTAAAGGGCCGGCGCTGCAGTGCTTTTTTATCTCCCCCCACCGTGAATCCACGGTGGGGGGAGATTAAATAAGTGAATCAGACCCCAGATCAGCCCCCGCCCCTCCTAGTAGCCAGTCACTAACCCCCCTCCCCTGGCGGCCATCGAATCCAAGATGGCCGCCGCCATCGCTGTGAACAGAGTATATCTGCTCACAGCGATGGAAATGTAAAAATGAATTAAAACCCCATGCTCTCCGCCACCGGAGGTAGCGGAGAGCATGGGGCAGTGATCGGGGACTCCCCTGTGAGGTCCCGGAACAGGCGATCGGCTGTATATACTATATACCGCCGATCGCCTGTTCACAGTGCAGGGATGCACTTTTTATCCCCTGTCACCATCAATGATTGGTGACAGGGGATAAAAAGTGTCACGGTCCGTCCCCCAAGTCGCCCCCTACCCCCCCAGTCACCCCCCGTCCCCCAGTCACCCCCTACCCCTAATACGTTACCTGATCCTGGAGCTCCTTCCTCCTCGACGTCCTGGCTGGTTATGAAGTGCGCATGCACTTCACAACCAGCCAACTCTGAAAATTTAAAGTGACAGAGACCAATTTGGTCTCTGTCACTGAACTATGATTACTGTGATAGAAAATATCACAGTAATCATAGTAATACAGTGAAAATGAATGTGTAAAGTACAAAAAGTGACAAACACACAAAAAAATAAAACACACACTTTTTATTATAGTAATAATTGCAGTTTACTCCTAAATTACCCCTAACCCCCCCCCCCCAGATTACCCGTAACTACCGCAGGTTGCCCATAACCCCCCAGGTTGTCCGTAATCACGTCAGATTGCACGTAACCCCCCAGATTACACGTAACCACCGCACGTTGCCCATAACCACCACACGTTGCCCATAACCACCACACGTTGCCCGTAACGACCACACGTTGCCCGTAACCACCGCACGTTGCCGTAACCACCGCACGTTGCCCGTAACCACCGCACGTTGCCCGTGACCCCCTCCAGATTGTCCGTAATCACCCCAAATAACATGTACCCACCCCAGATTACCTATAAGCACTTCAGTTTATCCGTTACAAATCTAGATTGTCTGTAACCCCCCCAGGTTGCCCTAACGACCGAAGGTTGCCGTAATCATGCCAGATTACATGTAACCCCTCCAGATTGCACGCAACCACCGCAGGTCGCTTCTGACCACCGCACCTTGCCTCTGACCACCGCACCTTGCCTCTGACCACCGCACCTTGCCTCTGACCACAGCACCTTGCCACTGACCACCCCAAATTGCCAATGACCCCCTCCAGATTGCCCGTAAACATGCCAGATTACAGGTACCCACCTCAGATTACCTATGAGCACTTCAGTTTATCCGTAACCACCCCAAATTACACGTAACCACCCCAGATTGTCTGTAACCACCCCACGTTGCCCGTAACCACCTCATGTTTACCGTAACCACAGCAGGTTGCCTGTAACCACCCTTGATTGCCTGTAACCACAGCAGGTTGTCTGTAACCACAGCCGGTTGTCCGTATTCTTGTCAGGTTGCCTGTAACCACCCCTGGTTGCCTGTAACCACCCCCGGTTGCCTGTAACCACCCCAGGTTGCCTGTAACCACCCCAGGTTGTCCGTATCCACGTCAGGTTGCCTGTAACCACCAAGGTTGCCTGTAACCACAGCAGGTTTTCCGTATCCATGCCACGTTGCCTGTAACCACCCCAGGTTGCCTGTAACCACCCCAGGTTGTCTGTAACCACAGCAGGTTGTCCGTATCCACCCCACGTTGCCCGTAACCACCCCAGGTTGTCTGTAACCACAGCAGGTTGTCCATATCCACCCCACGTTGCCCGTAACCACCCCAGATTGCCCGTGACCACCCCATGTTGACCATATCCACCCCAGATTGTCTGTAATCACAGCAGGTTGTCTGTAACCACAGCAGGTTGTCTGTAATAACAGCAGGTTGTCCGTATGCATGCCACGTTGCCCGTAACCACCCCAGGTTGCCGGTGACCACCCCATGTTCACCGTAACCACCACAGGTTGTCCGTATCCACCACAGATTACCCGTAAGCACCCCATGTTCACCGTAACCACCCCAGGTTGTCCGTATCCACCCCAGATTACCCGTAACCACCCCCGGTTGCCCGTAACCACCTCCAGATTACCCAGAACCACCCCAGACTGTCCGTAACCACCCCACGTTACCTGTAATCTAATTTTCTTTATTGTATTTTAGTAACTGCACTATTCTAATAACTGTTACTAGCTGCGGTTTTGCTCCAGCAAATTGGCACTCCTTCCCTTCTGAGCCCTGCTGTGTGCCCATACAGTGGTTTATGCCCACATATAGGGTACTGTTCTACTCAGGAGAACCTGCCTTACAGATTTCAGGGTACATTTTTTCTCCTGTTCCTTGTGAAATTTTGAAATTTCAAACTAAATGAACATATTATTGGAAAAATTTGAGTTTTTAATTTTTACTGGCCAATTTTGAATACTTTCCTCCAATACCTGTGGGGTCAAAATGCTCATCCTACCCCAAGATGAATTCTTTGAGGGGTGCACTTTCCAAAATGGGGTGTCTTATGGGGGGGGGGGGTTACTCCGCTGGCACTACAGGGGCTCTGCAAACACACCTGGCTCTCAGAAACCTCTTCAGAAAAATCTGCACTGAAAATGCTAATTGGCGCTCCTTTCTTTCTGAGCCCGGCTGTGTGCCCATACAGGAGTTTATGCCCACATATGGGGTACCGTTGTACTCAGGAGAACCTGCGTTACAGATTTTGGGGTGAACTTTCTCTCCTGCTCCTCAATAAATTGAGAAATTTCAAACTAAAGGAATATATTTTTGGAAAAATTCGTGTTTTTTATTTTTACTGTCTACTTTTGAATACTTTCCTCTAATAGCTGTAGGGTCAAAATGGTCACCACACCCCAAAATGAATTCTCTGAGGGGTGCACTTTCCAAAATGGGGTGACTTTGAATGGTGGTGAATGGTGAGATTTTACTCTGCTGGCACTACAGGGGCTCTGCAAACGGACCTGGCGCTCAGAAACTTCTGCAGCAAAATCTGCATTGAAAAAGCTAATTGGCGCTCCTTCCCTTCTGAGCCCCGCTGTGTGCCCATACAGTGGTTTATACCCACATATGATGTACCGTTCTACTCAGGAGAACCTGCGTTATAAATTTTGGGGTAATTTTTTTCTCTTGTTTCTCGTGAAATTGAGAAATTTCAAACTAAACGAACATATTATTGGAAAAATTTGAGTTTTTCATTTTTACTGTCTACTTTTGAATACTTTCCTCTAATACCTATGGGGTCAAAATGGTCATTACACCCCAAGATAAATTCTCTGAGGGGTGCACTTTCCAAAATGGGGTGACTTATGGGGAGATTTTACTCCGCTGGCACTACAGGGGCTCTGCAAACGCACCTGGCGCTCAGAAACTTCTTTAGCAAAATCTGCATTGAAAAGGCTAATTGGCGCTCCCTTCCTTCTGAGCCCGGCTGTGTGCCCATACAGTGGTTTATGCCCACATATGGGGTACCGTTCTACTCAGGAGAACCTGCGTTACAGATTTTGGGGTACTTTTTTTTTCTTGTTCCTTGTGAAATTGAGAAATTTCAAACTAAACGAACATATTATTGGAAAAAATCGAGTTTTTCATTTTTACTGTCTAATTTTGAATACTTTCCTCTAATACCTGTGGGGTCAAAATACTCATCTTACCCCAAGATGAATTCTTTGAGGGGTGTACTTTCCAAAATGGGGTGACTTATGGAGAGATTTTACTCCGCTGGCACTACAGGGGCACCGCAAACGCACCTGGCGCTCAGAAACTTCTACAGCAAAATCTGCATTGAAAAAGCTAATTGGCGCTCCCTTCCTTCTGAGCCCCGCTGTGTGCCCATACAGTGGTTTATGCCCAAATATGGGGTACTATTGTACTCAGGAGAACCTGCGTTATAAATTATAGGGTAATATTTTTCTCTTGTTCCTCGTGAAATCGAGAAATTTCAAACTAAGCGAACATATTATTGGAAAAATTTGAGTTTTTAATTTTTACTGTCTAATTTTGAATACTTTCCTCTAATACCTGTGGGGTCAAAATGCTCATCCTACCCCAAGATTAATTCATTGAGGGGTGTACTTTCCAAAATGGGGTAACGTTTGGGCGGGTTTTATTCTGCTAACACTACAGGGGCTCTGCAAATGCACCTGGTGCTCAGAAACTTCTTCAGCAAAATCTGCATTGGAAAAGCTAATTGGCGCTCCCTTCCTTCTGAGCCCCGCTGTGTGCCCATACAGTGGTTTACGCCCACATATGGGGTACCGTTGTACTCATGAGAACCTGCGTTACAAATTTTGGGGTGCTTTTTCTATCATGTTCCTTTTTAAAATGAGAAACTTTAATCTAAACGTATATATTATTGGAAAATTTTAATTTTCCATTTTTTTACGGCCTAATGGTGAATACTTTGCTCCAGCCCCTGTAGGGTTAAAATGCTCATTATGCCCCTAGATTAATTCTTTAAGGTGTGTAGTTTCCAAAATGGGGTCACTTATGGGGGTTTCCAGTATACAAGCCTCCTAAATCAACTTAAAAAAAGAACTGGTCCCTAAAAAAATCCGTTTTGGAAACTTTCACGAAAATGTGGTAATTTGCTGATAAATTTCTAAGCCCCGTAACACCCTAAAAAAGTAAAATATGTTTATGAAATTAAGCCAGAATAAAGAGAACATATTGGTAATGTGACTTATTTACTAATTTATGTGCTACGGCTTTCTTTTTTTAGAAGCAGAGAATTTCAAAGTTCATAAAATGCTAATTTTTTAAATTTTTCATGATATTTTGATGTTTTTCACAAAAAACACACAAAGTAGTGACAAAATTTTGCCACTAATATAAAGTGACATATGTGACGAAAAAAAAAATCTCAGAATCGCTAGCATACGTTAAAGCATCACTGAGCTATAACCGCATGAAGTGAGACAGGTCAGATTTTGAAAAATGAGCCTGGTCATTAAGGCCCAAATAGGCTTAGTCTTGAAGGGGTTAATTCAGGCACGATTCATCTTCACAAAAGTCATCATCTCAACACTTTGGCAAGAGAGCCTCGTTCTTTTCGGTGTTACGGTGTCACCCGCTGCACTGATTACCCTCTCTGACGCCACACTACTAGCTGGGCAGGACAGCAGAGCCAAGGAAAACTCTGCCAGTTGAGGCCTAATCTCCAGTTTCTCTGCCAGCAGAGCAGTTGATTGATTCTAGGCTAGTATTATTAAAAACAGACTACTTGAGGAGCAGGAGGAGGCAGCAGTTGATCGATTCCAGGCCAGTATTATTGAGGAGATTCCACTTGAGGAGGAGGAGGAGGAGGAGGAGGCAGCAGTTAATTGATTCCAGGCCAGTATTATGGAGGAGAGGCTACTTGAGGAGGAGGAGACAGCAGTTGATCGATTCAAGGCCAGTATTATGGAGGAGAGGCTAATTGAGAATGAGGCAGCAGTTGATCGATTCCAGGCCAGTATAATAAAAAACAGACTACTTGAAGAGCAGGAGGAGGCAGCAGTTGATTGATTACAGGCCAGTATTATCGAGGAGAGGCTACTTGAGGAGGAGTAGGCAGCAGTTGATCGATTCCAGGCCAGTATTATTAAAAACAGACTACTTGAAGAGCAGGAGGAGGCAGCAGTTGATTGATTCCAGGCCAGTATTATAGTGGAGAGGCTACTTGAGAAGGTGGAGGCAGCAGTTGATCCATTACAGGCCAGTATTATCGAGGAGAGGCTACTTGAGGAGGAGGAGGCAGCAGTTGATTGATTCCAGGCCAGTATAATTAAAAACAGAGTATAATACGGAGTAAGAAAGAGGAGTCCGCACTCACCAGTCAATAGAAGTAGGTTTATTCGCTCCAAACACCGAAGGCTTCAGCTGGGAGGGGGAAGATGTTATACAGGTACGCTCTGAACAGCTACAATTGTTTCTCGCCTACTCGGCGCTTCGTCTGGCTGTGAGCAACCACAGCCAGACGAAGCACCGAGTAGGCGAGAAACAATTGTAGCTGTTCAGAGCGTACCTGTATAACATCTTCCCCCTCCCAGCTGAAGCCTTCGGTGTTTGGAGCGAATAAACCTACTTCTATTGACTGGTGAGTGCGGACTCCTCTTTCTTACTCCGTATTATACTCTGTTCCTGGTTCCTGCACCACAGTACATCAGGTTTACACACACCGCTATTGCTGTTTTGCCTCCTAGTCAGCAGTCCATACTGCGTGATTATATCAGCTGTTGCCGGTTGGTTCACTCTCACCCGATATTATAATTAAAAACAGACTACTTGAAGAGCAGGAGGAGGCAACAGTTGATTGATTCTGGGCCAGTATTATCGAGGAGAGGCTACTTGAGGAGGAGGAGGCAGCAGTTGATCAATTCTGGGCCAGTATTATGAAGGAGAGGCTAATTGAGGAGGATGAGGCAGCAGTTGATTGATTCCAGGCCAGTATAATTAAAAACAGACTACTTAAAGAGCAGGAGGAGGCAGCAGTTGATTGATTCCAGGCCAGTATTATCGAGGAGAGGCTACTTAAGGAGGAGGAGACAGCAATTGATCTATTCCAGGCCAGTATTATCGAGGAGAGGCTACTTGAGGAGAAGGAGGAGGCAGCAGTTGATTGATTCAATTTCAGTGTTATTAAAAACAGACCAGTTGAGGAGCAGAAGAAGGCAGCAGTTGATGGCTCTCATGCCAGTATTGTTAAAAACAGACAAGTTGAGATGGCAGCTTCCGCAGCTCTTGATTCCACCCAGTATGTTTCCAAATAGACAATTGACGGTGGGGGCATTAGTAGGATTAGTATTCTTTTGGACCCAGAAGGACCTAGTACAGACAACTGAAGTTTGAAGCTAAGGATATGCACGTTTGTAAAAATCATTCTTTAAACATGACAACATGTTGATGTAGAGTTCAGCACAGGACATTTAAAAAGGCACAGATTCAAGAAGGCTTTACCCCAGTTCCATTATCCAAAAATACATCTCCAATTTTCATTAAATTGACACCTCACTGGCACTTGCTTTACAAATTGACGCAAATACTCTGGTGTCAAACCTGTTGAATCTGGGCCTATGGCTGTTGGCGATATACACACACACACTATATATTTTTTTTTTAACACCAGTTTGATGTCCTAACCGAGTGTAGCGTCCAATCCAATGGATGTATGCTTATTGTGTTTTTTAAGTGCTGTCACCAGCTGGCTTAAAGGATAAGTCCGGTCAATTTATTAGTTTCTGGGTCAAGTAAGGGTACAGAAAGTTTTTGATTGCCTAGACTTATCTTTTAAAGTGGGTAGGGGAAAAACCCCTGATGGGGTATGGGAGTGACCTCCCACCCTCGCTTTTATCACTCCCAAAAAACCTCACCCTATTGGTACCTTTACATGTGGCTGGGGGGCTGCTGAGTAAAATCCACAGGGCATTTTTATACCGTTCACCAAATGGCATTCAGTACTAGGGTGGCGGCCGGACATACGCAGTTCTGCGCTGAACTGGGTATTTGTGCCCAGCCCCATAGTACTGAAGGTGGCATAAAATCAGCCAACGATGCGCTGTGGATTTTAGCCAGCAGGGAACCAAAAAAAAGCCTCCCATTGTAAAGGCACCCGTAAATAAGGCAAGTTAACCTGCCTTTCAGCAACTTCTGAAAAGCTAGATTATCTTGGGGTATCTTATGGGTTGACCCCTAAACTTTTAAAGTTCTAGAAGCAAGCCGGGTTCATCCCTGTGTATTTGCGACAGACGCCGAATGACCTCACGGGGGAGCACTCCTCCATTATGCTGAAGTGTCTACAGGAGGAAGAGGAGTCATCAGAGCAAGAGCCATGGCTGACTGCATTTTGGAAAGATTTTAGGAGACGTGGTGGTTTTTTAAATCACAGTTTAAGGACAGCAGCCTCCGTGATATATACCCCATAGAAAGCCTTATTCCACGCGTGACTGCATGAGAGGCGTGAAATAATTTGCACACAGAAGAACCCCATCGGGATTTGCGGTGCAAGATTTCACTACTCTCATGATATCCACAAAATACCTCAAGAACAGTTAGTACCCGCTCACAAAACGGTGAGTAGAGTTCCTTGGCACAGGTGCCAGGGTTAGAACCCCACGGCTATAGTTCACAAAAGGTGAAATCTACACTTTTTGAAGCATAGTCGTGGGGATTATTTTAGGGTTGCTACTGTTCTTGGGGTATGGGTTTGACGGTGCAGTGGTGTGAGGCATTAATCTGGTGTGGAGATGTTAAATGGCCAACACACCATGGGCATCAAATTTGGAAATGGGGATCTGTTTTTTCAAATGTATCCGAATTAAGTTGGGAATTTTTAAGGTGATTTTTTTAAAGAAAAATTGGGATCTAAGGGGGGAACATTACTTATAAGTTAAATTACGGATTTTTACGTTGGGCACATATTTAGGATATTAAGGTCGATTTCTTGGACACACGGATTGCCATGCAAGATGGGTGACTAATGACTTAGTCATTCACATCAGGCAGGGGAGTGGTATAATTCGATGTAATCCAGGCACGATTCATCTTAACAAAAGTGAGCATCTCCACACTGTGGCAAGAGAGCCTCGTTCTTTGCGGTGTTACGATGTTACCCGCCGCACTAAATACCCTCTTTGACGCCACACTACTGGCTGGGCAGGACAGCAGAGCCAAGGCAAACTCTGCCAGTTGAGGCCAAATCTCCAGTTTTTCTGCCCAGTACTGCACGGGGTCAGTGAAACTTTGGGGCAGGGTGGAATCAAGGTAGGCAGTGACCTGGTGGCTGAGCTCATGCTGGTCCATGCCATGAGTCCGATGCTGTGTCCTTTCTTCACCAGCAGGCTGCATGAAATCACTCATGAGGGCTTGCAGGCTGTAGCGACTTCTGACGCCTCCACTAGTGGTGGTGGGAGTGGAGTGCGCTGGTTCCCCCCCAGAGGATGTTGTCTGGGAACTTGGCTGGTCTCGCAGGTAAGTTGAGACCAACTGACTGGTGAGCATGTCCCTGTAGTACACCAGTTTAGCCTCCCTCTGTGATGGCGGGAAGAATTCTGCCATTTTGTGGCGGAAGCAAGGGTCCAACAGGGTGGCCAGCCAGTATTGGTCCCTCTGGCGGATGTCCACAATCCGGCTATCATTCCGCAGACACCTTGCCATCAGTACCAAGGACAATGAGCGCCTCTCCTCTCCACTGTCCTCGGTATAGTTCCAGGGTCTGCTGGGGTCTTCCTCCTCTTCCTCTACCACCTCATCCTTCATCTCCTCCTGTGATGAAGAGGCAAAGAAGCCAGGTGGCGGTGTGCGGAATGGCTGGACGTAGACATCTTCCTCCTCCTCAACCTCCATCTGCACTTCATCCAGCTCTGGGCTCAAGGCGATGTTCAGCCTTGGAGTTGTGGCCTGGGAATCCTCGCTGATGATGTTGTTCAGCGCACTTTCCAGAACATGGAGGAGTGGGATGATGTCGTTGATACCATAGTCCTGCATGCTCACAAAGAGAGTCGCATCCTCAAAAGGGATCAACAATTGGCAGAGTTCCCGCATTAACTGCCAGTGTGTTACTTGGAAGTGAAGCTGCCTGATTGCCCCATGAGGTAGTCTGTTATGGCTGACCTTTGCTCGTACAGGCGGCCGAGCATATGGAGGGCAGAATTCCAGCGGGTTGGCACGTCGCAGATCAGCCGATGTTGAAGCATACCGCACTGTCTCTGAATTCTGAGCAGGGTGTTCCTTGCAGCGTAGGAGTGGCTGAAATGTTTGCACACTCTACGTGACATCCTCATAAGGTCATGTGCATGAAATGATCGGAAAAACCTCTGCACTATGAGGTTGATCACATGTGCCATACAAGGTGTATGAGTCAGCCCGCTGAACTGCAGAGACAATGTTTCTCCCGTTGTCCGCTACGACACTTCCCACCATTAGTCGATGTGGGGTCAGCCATTCAGCTATCTCCTCCCTGATGGTCCGGAGGAGCTCCTGCCCACTGTGGCTTCGTTGACCCAGGCTCAGCAAATGGAGGACAGCCTGAGAGCGGCAGGCCTGACATCGGTGGTAAGACACTGGGTCAGGTTGGACTGCAGTGGTGGTGGAGGCAGAATTTGTGCTACCCGCTGCTGGCCTTCTGAAGCACCGTGGAGGTGACAGTGGCAAGAATGGTCCAACTTCTTGTGGTCTCCTGGGAGGATGTTGACCCAATGGGCCCATAATTAGAGGACCAGAGATCAGCACTCAGGTGCACGGTCTTGGACACCGAGAGTCCCAATGAGTCGCCAACCTTTCTCTTCACATAACTGTGCAGTGATGGGACAGCTTTGCTAGAGAAGTAGTGGTGGCTGGGGACTCGCCATCTGGGGTGCGAACACGCCACGAAATCCCTGAAAGGCTGCGAGTCCACAAGATTAAAAGGCAGGGACTGAAGCACCAGCAGCTTAACCAGGTGTCCGTTCAGTTTCTGTGCCACGGGATGGCTGCTGCAGTACACCTGACATTTGGCCATGGACTCGGTCAGGG